>NW_026038084.1:0-134138 GCF_023373825.1 Bactrocera dorsalis
TTGTAAAAATTCCCCATAGATACAAAGTTATGGTAGAAAATCAGACCGCCCGACGAGAGTTTTATACACACAGATGAAAGTTGAAACGCGTTTTTCTCGAAACTACTTTTCCCGGCACGGTCTGCATGATAATTCATACAGTTTTTAACATTTTTTGATACGGTTTTTTTTTTTAATATTCGAAAATGTTTTCTCTATAGTCTGTCGAGCCGGATTTTTGATATTTTTATTAAAAAATTTTGTAAACATAATTAAAGTGTGACATTTATGACGTAAAACGCATTTTTTTTCTAAATTCCGTAAATTGGAAAATTTTTCGAAATTAAAAAATTCGGCTCGACAGACTTTAGAGAAAACATTTTCGATTATTAAAAAAAACCGCATCAAAAAATGTTAAAAACTGTATGAGTTATCATGCAGACCGTGGAGCAACTTTTTTTTATTGTACTTTGTAGCACGTGATATTTTATGTACTAATTTTTGTAAAGAAAAATTTAAAAATATTTTTTTTTAAACTTTAAGTACCAATAAACATTGTATAAAATTTTTTTATATTCATTTCTATTGATATCCCTTCTAAAAACAGTTTTTCTTTTAGCGGATTTTTGGTGCTGCTGGACGTATGTAACCCCTTAATGATTTATTGAATCGCAATAGATTTTCTGGTTGTATACGTTTAGTACATACATAAGTGCATTGTTATTGCAAGTCTGCATACTTATGTAGAGCTATGTATATGTACTATTAATACAAAGGTAATTGACCTGGTAACGTTCAACAATCATAAGAAAAAAATAAATAGGTCCGAACGCTGTTTTTTATGATTTTATTACAGCACTTGTATATAAAGAAATGTACATATGTGAAATTTATGCTTTTAATTATTTGTGAGTTTTAACTGCAAATCCCTTTACATATTTATATACCTGCATACCATTATTAGTGCATTTCCCCCTATATATCTATATGCATTCTTATTTATGCGCATACTTGCGAACGCAAGTAAATTTCCATAGTTGCATGTGACAAAGTGATTTAGTCTAAATGGCACGTTTAAGTCTAAATGGCTTTGATTAAGGTGAATAAATTGTATAATTTTCTTTACATTTTTTCCTTTTAATATGGATACGGCTAGGATTTACTACACGAGAAACAGAAGCACATTGAACAGTTAATGATCGAGCGAGAGTTGGATCGTGAGGACTGCCAGAATCAGGCGCTACAATACCAGAAGAATATAAACGAGGTAATTATCTACGAAGACGCGCTTTATGCGCCGGTCGTGTACGCTGATAAGAAACGACCATTCCGTTTGACACGGCAACGGTTGCCCACTATTCCGCCACGACCGTCGTCGCGTTCATCACGCGGTTCCCAATCGCCGCCCTCTTCGCCTGCGAAGAAACGTTCCTCATTGGTGCAACAGTGGACGTACTCACGTTCCCCTACACCACCAACGAAAAGAGTGTGGTTTTGGGATACAAATAAATTATATGCATTCTAGATTCTAATTGCAAAATAGTTATAGGAATGTACATATATGGTTGTTGGAGATATTTCGGATAATTGGGGTTTCGTACACATAAGCACATGCATGCAAATATTTGTATAAGATGAGGTCTTATACATACAATACATACATACATACATATATACACACCCACAAAGGCACATTTCCTCACATTAACTTGCTAACATTCCGTTTGTTAGGCATTCAAATATAGATGCGATGATATTTACTGATTTGATTTCCGTTGAACTCTACTTACGCCTTTTTATCATTGAGTACTTGAATATACAGATCATTCAAATACAGTATTTGACGTATCTACTTTTTTATCTCTCAGACATATTTCTGTTCTTGGTTTTAAACTGCTTTTTTGTTACTTAATTTATGCTTTTACTATTTGGTTTTATAAATTTAATAGCATGCAAGTAAACTCACAAACATTCATATGGAACTTCGGATCGGATCGTCCAAATTTTCGGTTGAGACGACCGAGCAGTTTCAAGGTATTCCGAAAAAAATCGAATGAAATTATATTTTGCTCTTTACTGTTAAAAGTATTTTTCTCATATAAAAGAAAAATTGGCATATACAAAAATCAAATATTAAAACAAACAATCTGTAGAAAAAACTACCAATTGTAAGTTCACAAATGTATTTCACTTCAATCGTACGAATGCAATAAACACCTAATAACTATTAATGTATTTGACATTAATTGTCTTTTTTGTACTTATAAGTTTCGCACATTTGAAAACTTATAATCTTTTAATAAACTTTCTATGCAAAATCAATAATGCATGTCATATGGGACAATGATTTGTCGATATTTTCTTTTATTGTTCTGGTTACTGTTATATTTGATTATTTGTTAATTTTAAATAAATAATTAAATGTTATTTGCATATTGAAAAGACTGCAGTTTGTTTCATTAATTGCTAAGTACGAAAATACTGCTTTCGGCTACAAAAGGGAACAGTGAATGGGTGTATGTACATGTGTGCGTGTATGTGCATGCGTGTATGTGCATGTAATTGAATTAGTAAAAAAACATAACATGCTTTCAAAATATATGTATGTATGTTTGCACATACCTTCATGCATATTTGTAGGTGGGAATATATTATAAGTATCTGAATAGTAGTTATCGAATTTATTTACGGTTTTAAAAATATTTCAAATAGGAACGGGTTTTACATACTATATATGCGTGTTAATAGTGGGTGAAGGCAAAGGTATATGTATATGAAAATAAGCCTTTGTATTAAGATTTTTTAGATTGAAATATGTCCGTATGTAGTTTTAAAAATGCATCAATATCAATCAAACTTCTATCACAATATTTAATATAGGATAAACTCAATGGTTCAGACCGTTGGGTACGACTCATCACTCGTCGAGGTTTTCGTCTGGCTGAACTTCGTCGTGAATTTCGAGGCTGGTATGGCAATCACGAACGGCATTGCATTCTACACAGTATCCTTACACCGCTCCGCATCAAATAGGATTTCCGGTTATTGATGGCTTATACCTTATATACATACATATATTTATAAGTAGCTGAAAACGGTGCTCAAATTGTCTGGGAAATACATGTGTATATGGAATTCTGACTAAAAACGCCAAAATTTAACATCAATGTAAAGGATCTACATATATCATTACGGTGCTGCATTCTAAATTAGGAATTATATACGATCATCAAAGTTAACTATAATTGCAAGCAAAATTAGCTTCAAGCTGCAAGAGTAGCCATGTGATAAATATGCATACATACAGACATATGTACATATGGATTTATTGAGCGAATTTTATTGCTTACTCAATTTACGATTTTTCCTATTATGCTACTTTATTGTATTTATGTATATGCAATATATTTGCTGCTAATATGGATTATTCTTAATAGTCATGTGATGATACATACATATGTATATGTATATTTACTTTTGTAAAATTCAAGTTTCTAATAAAATTGAAGTTGCTGTAGCCCTTTTCAACTGTTTTATTTTCCTTTTATCTCCCATTTGAACATTAGCTGAAGTCCCGAATAATTCAATTGGAGCGCTCGCTGGATGATGAACGTAAAAAATCGGAAGATTTGCAATTCTCTATCGATGAAGCTACGTACTGTGGTAACGATGTAAGAAAGTCGTATAAGCTTATTGGGAAATGAATATTAAAAGTTCACAAGCATTAGTATGTTCACTGTTAAATAGAAGTAAAAGCCAAATCCAACATATAACGTATTTAATTGTGGCGCTAAATGTTTTTCGGTATGTCCCTCTTAATTTTAGACTTGCTCAATGGCTATTAGTCCTTACTACCCATATCATAAAAAGTGAAGGATCTGCTGTATGATTCATCACAAAGACTTTCAGGGGAGATCGCTTAAATTTAAATGTCTTAAGGGATATTATATATGTTTTGTAGAAATGAATAAATAATAATTTTTTCATGCAAATATATAAATGCTCTCCACTATACCAGATTAAACATTACTGCAAAATTTAAAGTTTCTTCGAATTTATCGTAAATCACAGTCGTTTCTAAAACAACACAACTAAATTCCGAACGGAGTATGCATTAATTTAATGCCTTTGAACTTTTGGAATTAATTTTCTAAATTGAATAAGTAACAACTGCAACTCAAAGTCCACCTTTTGTGTTTTAGGTCCAATCTCATGTATATAGGGAAAAAATTAAGGAATTGGAGAAAAAATTAACAGATCTTTCTACAGGTAAGCGAACTTCAATTTAAAATCAACACAGTATTAAACTAATTTCTTCTAAAAGGCTATTTGAAAGTATCCTTGAATATTTAGCACAAGAATACAATACTGCATACCTACATAAGTATGTTCAATACTTGGCGGAAGAATATTAAATCGTACAAAGAATTTAACTATTAGTTAGCAGATCTTTTATATACATATACATTACGGTTTCCGTTATTTCTGAAGATGATCTTTTATTGTTGAAGTACCCTAAAGTTCCAGTTTTTCTCTTAAAAAACATAAACGAGCTTTCAATTTAAACCGTGCTTAAATCATGTTACTTTTCCTTTATTGATGAAGTAAATTTGCTTAAGCAAACAAAACTTCAACTTTGAAAATTCTCTTGTAGAGAAGAGCACAAGCATTTCTCTGCTTAGTTTTTCGATAAAAATTTTCCATTATTTAGTTATTCGCAGTTAAAGTTATACATCAAATCGCTCATTTGCTGCAAGACCGGCATAAATCAAAAAACGTGATTTTTGAGTTAATGCTGCAGAATTGTTCGTTATATCATACTTCATGTTGAGTGAAAAATTCTTATGAATACCTGTCATATGCTCCGCTTGAGAAGAGGTGTGAGGTTGGAGTCACCGTGTAAGGTTGTAGTCAGTTGAAAACTTTAAACGCGTTTTCTGGAGAATCGATTTTTTTGACTTATGCCGGTCTTGCAGCAAATGAGCGAAATATACTGAGCTCTCATAACTAAAAGTACTTTATAAATTGTTGTGTTGCTCATACGACATGGTATACATACATGGTATGGCGTTACTGCAATGGACGTCAGCAAAAATAAATCAACTTTTGTAATGCCGAAACCCTAATATACATGTATAAAAGTAAAAATTTGCCATATCGATACAAAAATAACACTCCATATGTATGTCAATTACAATAGTATATTAGGTAAATTTATTATTTTACACCACCTACAGAAACAGACTCCGCTAAAGACACTTCTACTGCCATTATTGCGCCGACTGAAGCATCCATTGCGGAGAACGCCAAAATTATATTACAATTACAACAGCAAAAAGAGGAATACGAAGCTCGGCTCGTTAACGCTGAAGATGAGCAAAAAAGATTGCAGGAAAATATACTATATCTTCAAAAGGAAAATGAAGGATTGCAAAAAGAGCTGGTGTACAAAGATGAGAGTCTTGAAAAATTCTCATTATCAGCATGTGGCATTCAGAATCTGCGTCATGAATTGGATCTGCTTAAAGAAGAAGCAGAGAAGGAGCGTCAGCAGTTGCTAACTGATTTTGCTCTTAAACTGGAGGAGAAGGATATGCTATTAAACACATTGCGCTCTGAACTTACTGCTCAGAAAAATGCTCTATCTACGGTAGAGATAGAACGCTCTAATAACCAAGATGAATATGAGATTTTACAGACAGAATGCAAAAATCGTGATTTGCAGTTGCAGGATGTTAATGAGCAATTAGCGAAATTGAAATCGGAATTAAGCATGCAAAAAGCAGATAATGTGACACTAGAGGAACTGGTTAAAGTACAGCAAGACAAACTTTTGCAGGAGAAAAAGCAAATGACTGAAAATTTGCAAGAAGTCGAGAAATTGAAAAATGAGATAATAAGTTTGCGAAATACTAACGACTCCGCAGAATTACAGCTTAGAACTGTCAATGAAGACGTTAAAAAATTGACTGAATCGCAGAAAACGTTGGAAGAGCAGTTGTCGGCTGCTACAAGTGTAGATCAGGAGCATCTAGATGCGATTACACAATTGAATATCGTCATAGAAGATATGAAAAAAAAAATAAATGATGCTACGGTAGAAAATGATCGTCTAAATGCAGAGCTTAGAAAAGAACAAGAATTGAAAATTATTGCCGCCGTTACAGAAGGAGAACTTCGAAAGCTTTTAAAAGATCAGCAACAAGAACATACAGAAAGCCTAGAAGAATTAAAAAAATCGAATACAACTCTGACCGAAAGTCGAGAAAGTGATCAACGAAAATTACAGGAATGTCTAGATGAGAAAATGAAAAAGATTGAGGCTCTTAACATCGAGGTTGGTCAATTAAAACAAGGCTTAAAGCAACTTGAATCGAATTCCTCGATGACCGAACAAGAATTGAATTCAAAGATCGAAGAATTTAAGTTAAAGGAGCAAACCCTTCTGGAAGATTTAAGAACTAAAGAAAATGCTTTAAAGTCTCAAACGGAGGCATGTGCGGATCACGATCGTGTAATAGCAGAGAAAATAGAGTGCCTTAATACGACCATGAGTGCTCTTGAAACCGCAAATAATGACTTAAATAAACAAAAGCAAGAGCTAGCGCTAACTTTAAACAAATATTCTGATTTAAACATCGCAAATAAATCACAAGAAGAGCAGTGTGCACAGCAGCAACTTGAAATTGGAAATTTAACGCGCAAGCTAGATAGCCTCAATACAAAATGTGAAAGTCTGAAAACTCAAAATGGGACTCTTGAAAATGAACTTAATTCTTCCCGTTCAATTATTTGTCAACTTGAGGATGAGATTAGTAGACTTAAAGATAAACTCGCTATGCATCAGAAGAATTTACTAGAAACTGAAGGAAGAAATAATGATGAACGGTTGAAGTTAGAAAGTCAGATAGAAGAGATTATTCAGAAATTTACAAATGTTTCAAAAGATTTGGAAGAAGAGCGCGCAATCACTGAGCAAACACGCAACGAGATATCAAAAAAAAATGATCAATTGACTGTTCTTGAGGAAAAGAGTATTAAACTCGAGTTGACACTTAGTGACGAAAAACGTCAGCAGGAGAATTTGCAAAGCAAATATGAATCTATGGTTGAGCAGAATAAAACACTTGAAAATGATTTGAACACACTCCGTACATCATCTACAGATTCAAACACTGAACTTTTGAAAATGTCGCAAATGGTGACACTGAAACAAAAGGCTTACGATGAACTATTGGATAAAACTAACATGGAGCGCATTAGTCTCGAAGGGCAGTTAGAGGCCAGTAAACAACGCCTGGAGATATTGTGTAGCCAAGTAGAGTTGCTTACGCAGGAAATGAAAAGTGCTACCGAGGAGAATATCAAGCGCGTAGAAATTCTTAAGCTGGAACAAGAAAAATGTGGTAAACAGGAGCTAGAATTAAGCGAGTTATCACGCAAATTTGAAGCACTTACTGCGAAATATGCGAGAATAGAGAATGAAAATGAGAATCTTCAAAGAGATTTGGCAACCTTGCGGAACACGTCAACCACTTCTGGTGCACTTGTAACCAAATTGACTGAGGAGCTTACTCAAAACCAGAAAACTATGCAGGACTTAACAGACAAATCAACTGCTGATCGCTTGCAACTTAGCAATCAATTGCAGGACCTAGAACAGCGACTTGAAGCTAAACTTCGTGAAACGGATCTGTTAAGAGGTGAATTGCAAGAAGCAATAAAATCAAAAGACAAACAAGCAGAAGAGTTTGAGTTATTGAAATTTGAAATGCAAGCACAGTCAACATCTCAGTTAGATATCTTGAAGGAGAAAGAATCGACCGAGCAAAAAAAAATTATCGAAACTTTCCAAGCGCAGCTAAAGGATGCAGAGCAGAGTAAGGCCAAGTTAGATGAGGCTATTTGCAGTCTACAACAACAAATAAAACTTCTACAAGATGAATTACTAAAGTCTCAACTAGATTTTAAAGCAAAGGAGGATGAACTAGGTAAAAAAATCATTAATTTATGCAACGAGGGTGAAGAGATACGTGAGGTATTACGTCAAACCAAATTGGATGGTTCAAATTCACTCAGCACTTTAGAGTTAGAAAAGTTGGAACTACATAAGACAATAGAGAGTTTGCAATCAGAACTAAAAACAATCGAAGATGAACTGAGAAAAAGTCGTAGTGAAATCGAACAGTTAAAAAAAGCTGAGTCAAGTGTACTTCACGATGCCAAGGAGTTCCAAAAAGAAATTGAATCATTGAAAGGTGCATTAGATGTTGCGAACACTGAAGCCCAATTTAGAACGAAAATGGCAGAAGAGGACAAAAGTAAGATAGAGGAATTGAGGAAAATGGTGGACACGGTGCAAGCAGTCAACACAAATATTTCAGCAACCAATGCGGAGATGTCGCATGCACTGCAGTCCTTAGAACAAGAAAAATGTGAAACAGCCCATATATTCGAACTTTTTGAAATGGAATCTGATCAAAATATGGAAAAACTTGGTGAAAAGCTGGTCGACTTGAAGCAGAAATTAATTGATGCGCAAGCTCACATTGAACAAAAATCCGCAATTATAACGGAAAAAGAAAGTGAACTGTCCAGTATCTTGGTTAAATTTGAAGCATCACAAACGGCTTTAGTAGGATTACAGAGCACATTATTAGATCAGACCACAAAAATCTCTGAATTGAATACTGCAAATACGGAATTAGAAAAACTAGTTTATGAAAAAAAAGATTTATTAGAACAACAAGCAGCCTTGCGAAGTCAACTCGACGAATATAAACAAGTAGTTAACGAAATGGATAATGAAAGCACGGCTAAGAACGAGGCGCTACACCAGCTGCAGGAACGCGTCAAAGAGTTAGAAGAAGAAAACTTGCGCAACATGGAATTTCAAGAAAGATTAAATAGTGATAACGTTAAAATACAACGAAAACTTGAGATTCTTGATTTAGAAAAAACTCGTGAAATGGTTGCTGCACAAAGTCGGATCAATGAATTACAAGCATTAAAAGTATTGAAACCAAATAATTCAGCAACTGCTGATGTGCCAAAAGAGGTTAGCAAACAAATTCTTACATACATAAATATATATGTTTAATTTAATAAAAGACTGCCATAAATAAAACTTAAAAAGAAAATGTATTCTAATTGTCAATCAAATTATAATTAAATAAAATTTTACTATGCTTTTTTTTTTAATAATTTCTTTATGTCTAATATATAGTATGTACAAAGTACAGTTAATTCTGCATTACTTAAAAATGACTTTTTGACTAACGTCAGTCTTTTATTAAATGGACGATTTCTAGATGTCCCATTCCTATTGTACACTCAGTATGCATAAAAGTTAAGTAAATTATTCTAGGGTGAAGAACCAGAAGGCAACTTAGCACAAATAAACTTCCTGAATTCTATAATTGCGGACATGCAAAAGAAAAATGACTCTTTAAAGGCTAAGATCGAAGCACTGGAAGCGTTACCCACAGACTTTACTCAGTAAGTAGAATTCGAAAATATTTACTATACACAATTTTCTTAAAACACCAATAATTTCTATTATTAATACATAACTCTTTATTGCACAAAACACTTTGTACAAGGTTTGACAGAGTTTCACCAAATTCTATATAAATTTATTTGAAGTGCTTTGTCATTCCTGCATTTGGTGGTAACTATATTGTTGGACATCTAATTGATTGCGAATTAATTATTATTCGAATGACCGGATTACAAGCTTCCAGTCATCAGCTGCTCAATTTGGCTACTATCTATCCAATGCACTGCGATTACCAATGTCACGGAGCGCTCCTCTGTCTTTACATATATTATATTTCTATAAATGCATGTGTTATTTGGAGTCAAGTGCTTATTCTTTTTCATATGATTTATCATGAGACGTGCGACTGCATCCGTCATGATATTGTTGTGGCCCCTGACTTGAATTATGGGGACAATAGGTCGCCTTTTCTGAACGCTTATGATTTTTGGATAGCATATTTTAAGCTATATAGATATTATTCGTGTGGAAGGCCTGCTCTCTTGATGTCTATAATATTCCCATTAATGAGTGGTGATAGCCTCTTCATTAGAATAGCTGTGAAATTAATGTAATAACTATTAAATTTTTTAAATTTATTAAAAAGTTCTTGCCAGGTGCAATAAAGCACAGTATCAGTTAAATATTTTATTTAAGTCGTGAAAATGCAATATTTTTTGTTGAAATCGTAACTGATGCATAATTGAGAGCATGTGAGTAGTTAGTTCTAGTTTTATTTATTTTTTCCTTAGAAATATTGCTGAGAATTGAACATGAACTAAAAGTATACATTTTTTGTATATCTTTGCTAAATCTATTGTTATGCAGATATAAATACACGAATAACAAAATTGTACTCATTTGTGCTCCCTACTATATATAGGAGATATTATACCATAAGTGATGTTATATTGAACGCAAATGAAATATTCGAGAAATTTTATTATTGGAGAAGTTTTCTATGTTGCTGCGTTACTTTAATATATGTACTATGTATGTAAATGTAAAAATTTTTGATCTTTTTAGACCAAAAGCTTTTGAATTAATCGCTAAGCGGAAACCAGCTCCTCGTGTTTTCTGTGATATTTGCGATGAATTTGACAAACACGAAACCGAAGACTGCCCTCTTCAAGCATCCGATGATCGAGACTACTCACCTCCACCGTTGACCGAAGCGACAGAAAGAAAGGTCCGGAAATTACCAGAACCACGAAAATACTGTGAAACCTGTGAAGGTAAATGTTTTCCAAATTATATGAGGGATAGGATTTATTATATTATTCCCTTTTTTAGTTTTCGGTCACGTAACAGGTGAATGCGCTGAGGACGAGTGGTAGCAAAACTTTATTTACTATATACAAATGTATTATACATATGTTTACCTAATAACTAATGATATTGAACTTTTCGACTTTTTCAATATGCATACATATATATTTTTAAATATTATGCGTTTGTGATAAATAGTTGAGGACTAAACCTTATTGTTTGCTACTCATGTGCGTGTACATATGTATGTACATAATTCTCTTCTTTCACTTGGTCGTACAAGCACTTGTAAAGAAGTATAGCTAAAATTTATATTTGTTGATTCTAATATAATTTTATGAATTCTTTAACTAATACAAATTTTAGATTTGCAAAGAACTAAAGAAATAAAAACACTCTTTGTGTCATTACTATTACTGTAAAATATCTGCTTAAAACTAGTTTGTTATTTGTAATTTTACACGCTACATGTAACAAAATATATTTTGTTGTTAATCGCCGATTATGTTGTGATTTACTTTATTTAAATGTGCAATTGAAATATGTAGATAGGGACAAATTTTTTAACAAATAATTAAATTATATCATTTCGTTATAGATAAATATGCGGTACATTTTTAAACGTTTTAATTAACTTATTCATGGGCAAGCTAGAAATTTAATTTTATATTAAGTAACCCGAAGAAATTTGGTATTGCAAAATATATCCATTTGAACAGTAAAAAATTATCATTGTAAGATATGTGAAGAGATTTGTGGAGATATAATTTTTTTCTCATTCCAAAATGTATTCCTTTAATCCTGCAGGAGGTTCTGACGGAGGTGTTTTTCGTAAAATCATTGTAAATTTTGTAATATACATATGTACATATATATTGTCAATATAAAATTGATAACTCAACAGCCGAACCTATTTGGCTGAAAATTGGTGAGTAGGTAGTTTGTAACCTCGGCATGCATGCTACTTTTTATTGTTTTAGGTGAAAAGTAAAAACAATTCATATACATATAACAAAATTGTATTTCAAATCATAATCACGTTTCCATATATTAATGTAAAAATCATTTGAATATTTTTTGCCCAAAAAAGCAAAAACAAAATAATATTACACAACTACTGACAGGGTACAGTAATATTTGTTTACATATGTACATATATGGTACATAGTGATAGTTGTTACTGCACAAGAAAAAGTTGAATCATAATTTCCGATGATTTCATAATAGCTCACGAATAATCCTGAAGCATTGCACAGAACAATGCAATATTTAAACGGTAAAAATTAAGTTTATGTTACTTACGTGCACCACTATCTAGGTTTCAGACGTCAATTTTGCAATTACATAAATGTGGAACCAAACATTACCATATAATTAGACATAGGGCGTGCGACGCGCCCTTTTTTGCTCTACTCCTGCATTTTTATACACTATAAGAAGAAGCATACATATGTATGTATGTGTAACGATATTCGATGCAGTATTATGCGAAGACTGTGACATATTTTACGTATAATTTATTTAAAGTGATAGCATATTTGTGAAAATGTTGTTACATCATACGTACTAATGTACGTACATACATATGCACTATTCCTTAAGTGATTTACGAAGTCAGTAAAAATGTAGATTGCTAACTTAGCTATTCCATTGTTATCGTGATTAATGATATCTTTGACATCAAGGAGCGATCAGAGCTGATGATTTAGGCTAGTTATTTAAAAAATTTCAAATATATTATATATATAAACAATTTTTACTGACATTTGTACATAAACTTATATGTAAGCATTTATAAAACTGTTTAAGAACTACGTAGGCGATCAGAAAATTGTTCCTAATGGAGTGCTTGTGTTAGAATGTGAGTACCATTTGCTAATAATTGCCAATCTCTAGAAGCTGCTCATTTGTCGGAACCGTCGATAGGAACTTTTTTATTTGACCGAATGGAACCAAACATGACAAAACTGCTTAAATAATTAATACATCCTAAAATAGCGATATAATTGAATTTGTTAACTTCATACTTACTTGAAAGTTTATAAAATATTCTACATAAATTTTTATTGCAATCATGTTATTGAAATAATTCTGCCATTTTTACATATTAAATAAAACAACTGTAACTCAAATTTGCTCTTTTTGTTATTATTTTATTTTATTATCTTAATCAAGTTCATTATATAATAATTGTGTTTGCCTTGGGGATGTGATCACCCATATTTTCGAAATGAATTATTTAATCGCCACCTTCCCTTTTTTCCTTAATCGCTTCCTATAGGGAAAATTTAAGCTTTATAAGTATCAACAAAATTAATGAACACAATTCTTAATTTACTTTAAATCGCTCCTCAAACAATGAAAGTTCTGCTAATAAATCTGTTATCGCGTTCATGAATGCTTCATGCGGGGAGTAATCAGAAGTAGTTTGTATTCTTATAACAAATTTGTGCTCCAATGGATGCGGCACTTTGTACCCAGCAAAAAGAACATTTGGATCCTTTAAAAGTTGACTAAAACAAAAACATATTACGATTTATTTGAAATAATTTCGATACTATATACTTTCTAATCATATTGCCAAGTGTGTGATCCTCCTTGTTAACCGTGAATATCGCAGCGTTTGTAACCTTAGTATCCAACTCTTTGATGATTCTAAAAATCAATAGGTTAGCCTCATTATAAGATAGCTTATTCAATATTAACAACTTACTTCTTTTCACCTTCATACAGCAAAAAAGATTCGAACGTTGGTGGAGCATTCATTTCGTAAAAAATATATAATTCCAAATAAAATAATAAATAAGCTACCCGACGCAAATTACCAACTATGAATTTGTCAAGGAAGAATTTTTGTTGTTTAGTTATCGATATTTTGGCGATTAATGTTACACCCCATCTCCGCTGACAACAATTATTTCCTGAGAAAGCTATTTTCACTGACTTAATTTTTGTATGTTTAATGTACATAGGAATGAAAATGGATTATATTAGTATGTATTGTTGGTATAGAACTTTTATTCATTTGTATCTGCTAATTAATTTGTTTCCTCTAACGTTGATGCAATTCAAACACTAATGACAATTTATCTAACTTAAATTAATGTAAAGTTATTACATCTGGCAGCATTTTCGATAACTTGTAAATAAAAAGATTGTCTGGGTGCGCGCCAAGTTATGTTAATTATGTATGTATGTATTTATAAATTTGTGAAGATCGATTGGACAACTTTCTATCATTTTTAAGTATTTGTTGAAGACCTGTATAAAAGTTTTATTACAAAGCTAGCTAAAAAAAAGTGTTTTTACAATGAGTTCTGAACAGACGGAAAATTCTTTAGATGAGTCTAGTGTTACAATGGTTGATGTCTTGCAAGAGGAGCACGATTTAGAAGAGGAATACAATGCTGTTTTAGGCGCTTCTGATGAGAAATGTTGCACATATTCTCAGGGAGCTATTAAGCGGCAGGCTCTTTACTCTTGTTTAACTTGCTGTCCTGAAGGTCGTACTGACTTGAATAAATGCGCTGGAATTTGTTTAGCATGTTCTTATCGTTGCCACGAAAATCACGAACTTGTCGAATTGTATACAAAACGTAATTTTCGTTGCGATTGCCCCACGGAAAAAATGTCTACCCAACAATGCTGTTTACTTAATGTTGGATTGCCAATACCACAAAAGTGTAATTCCGAGAACTTATATAACCAAAACTTTCAAGGATTATATTGTAAATGTCATAGGCCATACCCAGACCCTGAGCGAACCACAGAGGAAGTGATGTTGCAGTGCACAGTTTGCGAAGATTGGTTTCATTTGATTCATTTAGATATGTCTGAATCCACAAAAAAAATAGCTAGCGCTGATATATGTGCAGAAATGGTTTGTGAAAAATGTATGAAGAAACACATCTTTCTGCAAGATTATACTGGGCTGGCACTTGATGCCATTGATAATTCGGACGAACCATTGTATAAGGTATCATCAGAAAATAATTCGTTTTGTGAAGATCACGACAACAAATTACGTTCAGATTTAGACAAGAGCATTTCGGATATAATGCATATGAATGCGGTCGAAACGGTGTCATCAGAAAACATTGTGGAATCGCAAGTTAGCTCTACTATTGATGCTGATGTGAATACAGATACTGATGGTCCAGATGTTAAGCGACGGAAGATCGAAAATGATTCCCCTTTGAAAACAGCTAATGAAGATAGTTGCCTTCGTCCAAAAGCAAAAACGGGTTACGTAGGAGGTAAGCTTCGAAAATAGCATTCTGTATCACTATTAATCTTACACCATTTTACGCTAAATTATTTTGTTGTTTTCTCGTAAAACAAAACAAATAAGATGATTTCGTTGCATTTTCAAAACAAGATAAAGCCATTACAAATATAGTTAATGTAGGTAAATCCATTATTTTAATTGTTAAAACTAAAGCTAAAAGAAATTAAAGATTGTTAGTACATAAAGAGTAGATCATAATTTTTCTTGCCGTCTCCAAAATAAAGAAAACCATGTTTGCGTGAGTTTAACTTATGAAAAAATGTCATGCCGGGCCAGAGACAAGATTTTATAATTATTAAGCGTTCATTTCTCATTAAGTTCAAAGAGAATGCTTGACGAAGCGGTATTACATCGGCTATACAGTCTAAGAAATCAATGGCGTAATTATAATCACTGCGCTTCAGTAAATTGTGCTTTAAATCGTTTCGTGGTAATCGAAGTATTTGGTAGTTGGAAATATTTTCAACTTGCAAATCGTTTAGGCCACGAAACATCTGGTTGGGTATAACACGTCCATCCGTAAGCTTATAAAGGGCTCCACGTGGGCAAACTGCACATTCCTCTGTAATAATAAATACTATGGCAGCCAGACGCTCTTCTTCCTTTAGCTTAACTTTCTCTGGTAAATTCGCAGAGATTATTTGGTTAGCATCGATTTCAAATGTAGGATCCTATAAACACTATAATGTAGGATCCTATAAACACTATATTGTTCTTTTTTTTTATTAAACACATAAGATTTACCAATTCTACTGTTGTTACAAGAATCGGATCTCCTATGAAAGGTTCGCGACATAAAATGGTAGCTTGAAAAATTTTCGGACTATGCACAAAAGGCAACATCATCCATTGGTATCCATCAAGGGTGTAAAAGAATTTTCGGTCTTTTAAGCAATCCTGGGTATAGCCGAAAGCTATGTAATAGTCTCTAGTTATTGCATTAATGCGACCCCAAAAGTACATGCCTGTGAATCGATTTTCATTCTGTAGTACTATAAGCGAATTTTCGATTAAAACCTTTTGCTCAGGTGTTATTTTTTGTCCGCAGTACATTAGACATTCCAGGCCTTCAATGAAATATTCAATATTCATTTTTACTCTGAAAAAAAAAAAAAACATTAAAAAATATTAAGCCTTTCTAAATTATACATATTGACTGAAAAAATAATGTTTACTAGATATATTTAGATAAATGTTTGCATAAAGTGATTTTAAATATAGTGGTAATAGACCGATTTCTTCATAAAAATGATAAAATTAACTAGCTAGCTAAGATTTTAGACGAAGCATATTTCCTACGCATTCAGGTTTTTTAAATAGTATTATTCTTCTAAAACCGGACTACAAACACGCCTACAATTTTAAATTTTATTTGATTATTTCACTTTCCAGTATACAAATCAAGAAGCAATTAATATAACGAGATAAAACTTTGCACAAATCATGCCGTTAGAGTATGTCATCTTATGACCAGAAATTATCCAAATCAGACCAAAGGTGTTCAAGCCCCTAGGTACCAGTACAGATAGTCTTTTTACTTTTGACCGAAAATATCGAATCAATGCGTGAGATATGTATATGATTGAAATTCATAGAGAATCCGTAGACCGAGTAACCACTATTTCTCTGTTCTTCACAAGAGTTGTTTAATGTAAATGTCAATATAGTATATCCAATATTCTGTAAAACTTAGAGAAAATTTGTTGAATATTGTATAAATTTGTATAATTGTAATGATTTCAGGAGCTACATTTTGGAAATGTGACTGGCGTGAGGCTTTATGTAAATGCGTTCATTGTTTGGAGCTCTACAAAACTGAAAAAGTAGAGTATTTGTTAGATCCAGAAGATTCTGCCATGTCTTATGAAGAGCGAGGTAAAAAACGTGGTGCCATTGAGTCTACGTATGAACAAGGTATACGCGCATTAGCTTCCATTGGTCGAGTGCAGCAAATAGACGCTATAACAGAGTATAACCGCATGAAAGATAAACTAAAGGAATATTTACAAACATTTGCTGCTTCCAAAAAAGTAGTCACCGAAGCGGATATCAATCGTTTTTTCCAAGAAATGCGGAGTGAAAAAAACGCTGATCTGGGTCAACCGTATCTTTGTCGTTAATCGTGAATTAATATATCAAGTTTCAAAGCCTTGCACATACATACTTAAATTTGCACGGTACATATCTAATTTATAATACAAATAACATCAAAAAAAAATACATATACTCGTATTCGAATCAGTATTTTCATTTTTTAACTCACATTCCGGACTCTACATTATTAGTAGTATATACAAACATTTTATTTCATAGTTCAAAATTATCGTATAACAGTTATATTTAATCAGTAAATTAAAATCTTCATGAGATTTGTAATAAAATTCTTGTTTAAAAAGGTTAATTAAATCAATATAATTCTGATCATGAAAATGTTGAGTATTTGTACAAACATATATACAAATAAATCCTTTTATTCACATTTATTTTGTTTTATTATTGTCTTACGGTATCATCTACACGTTGGAAGCCAAACACCTAATATGCACATTAATTACAGAGGTGTTGTCTATACTTAATAAAATACATGTATGTTTGTTTTTATTCAGTTAAGTTCTAAAGTATAATTAAGTGTATTGTTCGAAATATATACATAAATAAAAATATATAAATGTACATACTTATATTCATTGGAAAATGACTAATTCTAACCGGTCAACAGTGTAAAACAGTAGAGAAAGATTTTCAAAGTAAGATTTACTCCTTGAGCAAATATTAATTTCTCATTATATTTGTGATATTTATTTAAAAAAATCGATATTTGCGTTATCTTGGCAATTATTTTGCTTGGGATCAGTTAGTTGAGCAGGCGAATGCGTTATAGGCGTTTGCATGAGATCCAATATAATTCTTTCAATCTCTTCCTTATCTGAAGTAGGATTTTGAAGCCGTTGCTCTGTAGCCTGAATATTATGTGTCACAGGGGTACATACTACTGGGGTATTATTAATACGTTCAAAGCAACCACCACTGGTAGTGTTACGTACAGTACCAAAATAATGTCCGTTCGTAATTTGGTAATTTGTGTTGTCATTGTAGACGTTAATGTTGTCTTTGGTGACGTAGTCAAATTCTTGGTTTTCCTGATCATTAAATATGTCATCAAGCGTTTGGCAATTTCCTGCCTGAATTGTGCTATCTTGCATTAGTGTGCATAGTTGGTCTGTATAAGCACCGTTGGTGGAAGGTGAGATAGGCGACGGTGTTGCATTACGATTTTGTGGTGACATTGGCGATAACTGTGACTGCGGTGACATTAGGTAGTTACATCTGTATGGATCCAAATGTTGCTCAACTGCTGTAAACTTTATTGGCATTGCAGCGCCTACTGAAAAAGGAATAAAAACGGAAAATTATGCGTAATTTCAAAAATGTATTAAACGTTAAAGTGTAACTCACTTGGCTCATCTTTGATGTCTATATGTGGTTGTGTTGTTGAGGTTAAAGGTAAATTCAAAGTATTATTCATTGCTTAAATAAAGAGAAAAATGGGAAAATACATTTATTGTGAATAGGTAAATAAGGGGTATGTACATATGTATGTACATACATTTGTAAATTAATGATTTTTGAAATTAGTAAAATGCAAAATAAAGAGTGATTGATTTATAAACGTGTGAATACAAAATAATGAAATTACCACATATGTCATTTTTGTTATCCATTTCAATTTTTTCTTTAATACGTTCAAAGTAACCGCCGCTGGTAGTGTTACGTACAGTACCAAAATAATGTTGGTAATTGGTGTTAATGTTGTCTCTAGTGTTGTAGTCAAGTTTTTGGTTTTTTCGATCATTAAATAGGTCATGAAGCCTTTGACAATTTGCTGCCTGAATTGCGGTATCCTGCATTAATGTGCTTAGTTGATTTGTATAAGCACATTTGGGTGAAGGCGACGGTGTTGTATTACAATTTTGTGGTGGTATTGGCGATAACTGTGATCGTGGTGGCATTTGGTAGTTATGTGTGACTGTGGTGACAGGCAAGTTGAAAGTATTATTCATTGCTTAAATAAAGAGTAAAGAAATTATATTAAAGCGTATACAATTTTAATGCCGCGCTGATTCGATGCCAAGTTTTACAACATCAAATATTAATAAAAATACTAGTATGAATAGGTAAGTATGGGATGTGTGCATGCACAATTGTAAATTAATGATCTTGCAAATTAGTAAAATGCAAAATAAAGAGTGCTTGATTCATAAATGTGTGAGTACAGCAATAAAATTATTATAAAAGTCAGTGTATGCACATACATACATACCATACGATGGTGTGAAGATACTTATTTATAAACATATTTATGTTTGAAAAAATAGCATATCAATAACATACACGCATACATACATACATAGATGGAAACATATACTGACTTACTGCGAAATGTAACGGTAACGTATTTAGTCGTACTCAATTATGTTGCTAATTACCCATCGAATATGTACATATGACGGAGTGAATATCATTGCAATTACTTTTTAATGTTTATATGCTTTATTTTCCCATTATACTATGCAATACATTTGTGATATGCGAAACTGATTTAATAAATATATATTTATAAATACGTACATACATACTTATATAAACAATACATATTCATTGGAGTCAATAGTTTATTTATTTTTTTTTGATAATAAGGTTCATTATTCAGTATTCGATTATGATTGAGTCAATAAAAAATGAATAAGTACATAAACTTTTGCGAATTGTCTAACAATAATTTGGAACGTACCGAATTCCTTAAATACAGTAAACTTTCGATGATTGTGACATATTAGTATATACATACATATGTACACATATCCGTCGCGAATACCGAATCTTTCATTTAATGGCAATAATTACATACTTACATTTATTTTATAAATTATAAATGCAGTACATAAAATACTATGTACATTACATATTTACCATATTTAAGTCGAATTTGATACATAAGTATTTGCACCTGTAAGTGTTCAGATGTTTATGCATGTTCGCAATATGTATGCTATGGGTGGTGAGAAGATAATGGAAGGTCACCGAGTACCAATGTTAAATGTCTATGGATATTTTTAGATGCTTGTTTGTTTTAAATACATAGTTATTGGCCTAGTCGTATGCTTTAAAAAGGGCATTTGAAGGTATTTTTCAAAATATCTATTGAAATAGTTTGTGTAGTAAATAAAATGCAACTTACAAATGCTTTGATAATTTAAGTTTAAGCCCATATCTTTGTTCATCTGATTTATGAGACTTTCTCCACTAATCTTCCGACGTTTTCTTTCTCTTTTATAACGATCTATAATGGAAATATATGAGACATCTCGAATATTTATGTGGTTTTAAATATGAATCTTTTCAGATCTTGAAAATATATACATACATATATGCTTATACATATGTAATATTTGCATTGCAATTCCCTAGATTGAAAAATATTGCACAAATATTAAAAAATTGGCATTCTATTTGCTTCATTCAGTCGTTTGGCTATTTCGTCAGCTGTTACGGCTTGTACGTCGTCCATAGACGTACAGACCTGCAACTCAGTATCGGAATTTTTTGCAGTGATTTGACGCTCCGGTGGTATACTCGTATATAGTGCAAAGTGTTCGGCCTCTTGCAAGTCTACCTCCGGATCGAGCGTGACACCGAATTCACCTTCGCATAGATTTTTTATGCTTTGTCTATCAGCAATAGCTACTAGTTCCATCTTCCCATCACAAATTGGTATTTCAGCTAATTGAAGAGCACTAAGAGTTCTGCGGTCCAAATACTGACCAAAAGTGAAAGCCTTACCTTCGTGAGAGGGTAAACTCTTAGCGTTTTCACCTTTTAGAGGGATGTGAACTACGTCTGTATTTAAATATGCCGGTCTCTTGCCAGAAATACTACTTACACTTCGACCAACCGGTTTACCATTTCTATTGCTCTCATTTCGTTCAGCAACGTTGTTGTGGGAATCTAAATAGTTGGAATTCACTTGTTGCGTCGCAGACTTAATCGAGCGTAGGGAGCACCGATTCGGTTCACCGATGGAAAAGTTTCCAATACTAGGTTCCCTACTATCAGAAAGTGTTGTTACTTTGGTTAATTGATTTTTTATGGATTTATCGCTACTAATTATTTCAGTTTTACTTTTGCGTCGTGAAAAAAGTCGAGAGAAAAAACCTTGACGTTTCTTTGGTGATGAAGTGGGTGCAGTTTGTCGTTTAGTTGGACTTTGATCAGGAGTTCGCTTAATGATTATTTGTGACGGTTGTCGTGAGGAAACACTACTTGTGCGAGAAAGTTCCAAGGAACTGTGTGTGACCGATGAGTTTGTACCAAATTCTTGTGAAGTTTTTCTTTTCGATGGAATTGGAGGAAGGCTTTGTTCTGGACCGGGAGAGGGTGTACGAGGTGGTAAGGGTAGTGGGGGAGAAGATGGTGATGGAGGCGTTTGGGCAACATTTACCCGTATTTTTGGTGCGAGGGGATTTTTCAATACCACCAAGTCTAGTTCGTCATTGGTAGCTCCACCAATCGTTTTTGTTTCTAAATAATCAATAGAAAATGGATTTTTTAGAGTATTTTGTAAATTTTTATATGTGGGGGCCTCATCAAAATTCTCTTCCCCTCTTGTGTTGACTACCTCCACCATTGTTTCAATGGATTTATTGTCGAAAATCGGTGACCCACCTAACGACAAGTTCTGTATCATAGGGCTGTCAAATGTGCCCCGTCGAGATTTTGTTTCTGTAACCATATCATCGAGTTCGGGCACTTGATCCATTTGATCAGTAATGGTTTTGTCGTCGTCAGTAGCAGTCGATATGGTCGTGTGGTTATTTGATAAACTTGCCATGTTAGTATATACTGTTATTGGACTGATTGAAGTTGTATCACCGTTCTCAACTGTCAAGCTGTCGGTTCGTTCGAACTCATTAGAGTGCATCCATTCAGTGATTTTATCGACTGCGGATAGTGAATGCGATTCAATTAGTGATGGATGCTTAAGTATCTCATCCATTGGTGTCGATGTTTGAGTGTCTGCATCCACAGCCTGACACTTCATGGTTGGTGCTTCGAAGTCGTATTCAATATCATTAGGTCTATCAAATTCAATATCTCCGTCACCGTCGGTAATACTTTCTCTTTTGCGCCGAGCTATAGCTATACTTTCAGTTTCATTAAGTGTATCTAAACTATGTTGCTTGCTAACGGTACCCTCGGTGCGTTCTGTTGATAATGTAGCATTATCATCCAAATCGAAATCAATATCAGAAGGGGGGCAAGAGTATTTTGTTGCAGTCGTTTCACTATCCATGGACAATATATGTTGAAATATATCCACTTCTTGCTTTCGCTTAAGTTTGCGACGCATGCTGGCAAAGGATAGCGTACCTGGATCATGAAACACGAACTCCAAAGCGTCACTCCGTTTATCCAAACTAGGTCTTTCCAACTCAATGTATGTCTGTAAGGTAGGAAAAAAAATGTTTCAACATATATGAAGACACTATATACATATACGTATATACATATGTGTATGATCGTTCACTTTTACCTTAGCAGTTTTTGGCAAATCCGCCTGAGGATAACGTGGTGTACGAAATGCAATTGCTGTCTGTTTATGTACATTGGACGGTTCAAAATCGGCGTATGCATGCCAAACTTCGCGATTGTTATCAATCGCTTTGAAGCGAATCCTCACATCATCTTTATTAACTTGCGAACACAGCAAAATTATTTCATCTCCTCCATCAATAGTGGCTGCGCAGCTACAAAGTCGACTAATGAGTAATTCACTTTTCGCTTTTCGGTCATAGAGAGGTTCCGACACCACTGGGCTCAGCGCTTTCCAACCGTTCCCAACTTTTATGAAGCCTTGAAAGCACAAACGTAATGAATTCAATTCAATTGAATTCGGATCAGATATATGATCAAACCCAGCTAAAAATTTGCATTTTATTATATCCCAGTTAGTCTCATATTTGTATAAATGTATCACTTACTCTTGAAAGGGTCAATTTTCCTACTTTTTCGCATCTCTAAAGACTCCGAAATTTCTTTTTTCTTTACACATCGTATTCCAATATTACTGAGTTCGACACGTAGTGGGGTATCGGGTCCAACATATCTTATACAATAACCATGTTTACAATCCTGACCTACCAACTGATGTGGATGTTGTCGAAAAGGCTTATCCTTTGTCACACAAGAGACCAGAATCCGTGCCTTTCCTTCGTAGCCTACGACTTCGACAGTAGGAAATGTTTTGGTTTCCTGAAATGAATTCTCACCAGGTATATTTCCGGCTGTACGACCTTCACTGTTGTACCGAAACCTCATCGGTTTTCTCGAAGGCTGTTCTACAACACGAAGGTAAGGTTTCGAAGAAGTTGAAATATCATCCAATTCGGGCGATATGATCTCAACTGAAAGCAAACAATGTTTTTAGATTTTCTTTATTTACATATTATTCCTGTACTCCTATCCGTTTTTATTAGATTAGTACGCAGGTACACGAGCACAACAACGAAATTGCGTGTACCTATCGAAACCCGTACATAAAGTAATTTATTTTTGTAAAACTTACTAATATCACTCAATTCGTGCTCACTCGTTTCCATAATTCGGCTGTTATCTGCAATTTGATCAATGGAATTTTTAAGTATTTTATTAATTAATAATATTTTATTAATAATTAGTACTTTTATATGATTGGAATGAATTATAATTGCTTTACTATGACTTATTATTTGTTGCGTTAAAATATAAGTCTTGAAGATTTGCTCTAAGGAAGACAACTTTTTTTATACATCAAATTTAAATGTTGAAACATTTTGTAGTTGTATTGTTAACGACAAATTTTCAAATAATTGAACCACCAATTGGAAGAAGGGAATAATTACAAAAAGTTCGATCTGAGATAATTAGAAAAAACTGATTTACTCTCAACGTATAGATCAAATACCCATGATATTTTAAAATGAAATGTACTAAACATTGTTGCCGATAATATGCTGTAAAAAAAAATATTTTATGTAAAGAAAAACAAAAGTTATGGTAGTTTGAAATTCTTGGAATTATTCCCTTTTTCCAATTTATGAAAATAAAGACACAAATATTAAAGAATATTAGCATTTATTATATTAATAACATAGAAAAGATATTGTATTAATCCTCATCTACATATATCAGCACCATCCAATGTGGTTGTGGGCCAAGTCAAAATCAAATCATGAAAAGACTTCTACTGTTCAGGAATACGAGTATATGGTATGATTTTTCGCACATCATTCATCTTTTTTTCGTTTATGGGTAGTTTTGACCGGTATGCTTTTTCGTCAGGTATTTTAGGAGTAGTTCTTGATTTCCGTCAATGAATTTGGAAGAGGTTAAGTAACCTTTATTACCACTATTGTACTCAAAATGTTTATATTTTGATATTTTAAAAGATGTACTTTTACCTATTGACTTGCGGGTTATCTTGTAGAACGGCTGCCATGTTGTTTTTAAATTCAATATGTTCTCTTAATGGCTTCAACCAAGAATCCCTTACTTTTAGCTTCCGAAATCAAGTTGTTATACTGAGCTGGGACGTATATTCCATCTTTTCTTCTACTAAGTCTCTTTCAAAAATTACGATCACATTGCAAAACGGAATGTCCTCGCACCGGAAAGAATTGATATATTTTATCAAAAAAAACCTTATGAGTGTGTTGTTCCTATTTTGCCCTCCGCAAGCACCGCTAAAAACGTGATCTAAGCAGCCGGCTAACCAGCCAATCAAATTCAGTTATTACTAACGATTTAAGTGAATAAAAATGTCAAATTAAAATGACCTTTAATTGTATGACAAAAGGTTGTTAGATGGAAAAAAGAAATAAATCCATGATTTATTCTCTTCTTCCAACTTACATTTTTTTTTTGCCGCTAGTATTACAATAGCGTTTGACCTCTTTATTTCTTTTTTCAACCTGACGCGTAGTTTTACGATTGAAAAGGGCTAATATGAGTAAAAATCTATTTCGTCAAAAACGGCTTTTACGTATTCCCTTCTTCCAATTGGCGGTTCAATTTTATTTACATGAATACATGTGATGCCTACATGTTTGCCCAGTTCTATAAATATAACAAATTTTCCCCCACTTCTGCTTTACCTTATTGTGGATATATTCAGGATACATTAAATTGGGTTAACACACTTGATGAAATCGGTCAGTATATTATTCATAATATATATCGTAACTTGGTGAGTAAAAGTAATATCTAAGAAAGTTTGGTATTTAGTTAAACTTACTGAAAAAGACATTTAACAAATTACCTTCCACTTAGGCAAAAATATGGATATTTTCTGATATGATATCATACAGAATCGAATTTTGTGAGCTTTGATGCTATGTAAATAGAACCTTACTTAGTGCTTAGCTGTTCAGTGTAGTCCTACATATAGTCTCGAGAAGACACTCTTTGCTAATAATATGCTTAGAGTAATTTGGGCAGATGTTAACTTTTTTATTATTAGGTTGTCAAAAAAGTCTTGCGGTATTTTCGCTAATTGGCCCTGAAAGCGCGTAGTTCTAGTTTTATTCGTCGCATCGGGTCATGCTATACCTTTTTGGAAAGCTCATTTCACGCGCTAACACGTGTTTGATTGATTGTCGTTTCTTTTAAGTCGTTCGTGAGTTATAGCGTCGCAAACATGGAGCAAAATAAAGAGAAAATACTGCATATTTTACAGTACTACTACGATAAAGGCAAAAATGCATCTCAAGCCAAAAATTTGTGCAGTTTATGGACCCGATACAGTTTCCGTTTCCACCACACAACGATGGTTTCAACGTTTTCGTTCTGGTGTAGAGGTGGTCGAAGATGCGCCACGCTTCGGAAGGCTTGTCGTCGAAAATTGCGATAAAAACGCTGAATTGGTCGAAAGAGAAAGGCATAGTAGCAGCCGTAGCATCGGTCAAGAGCTGGGCATGAGTCATCAAAAATTCATTTCAATTCCAATAAAAAAAAACAAACAATATATTGTATCCTAAAACCTTTCAGACACGTGGAATATGCGTCGATATTGGAATTTGTTTTCCACTGTATATGTAAATGTGTATGCACAAATACTTGTAGATTAATCTACGCGCGTGTTTCGATTGGCCACTGCGATCTGTAGAAATACTCCATAAATTCAAAGCTAATGTTATTTAATATCATTAATTTTATATATAGATTTACATAGTAAGTCAATTTCAATATATTTTTATAAGCGAGCTATTCGAAACAAAGTTTATAAACATAGTGCATAAATGAAGTTTTACTAATATATCTATGAATATGAATTTATTCCTATACACACATCTACAAATATATAATGAAACCATTAGAAAATGCATATGTTCTGAACCCTTACGCTTTTCGTCCACATAACAACATCAAACTTCGTGTTTCCCTGCAAGGAACATTATATAATATGGGCATTTGAAAACGCTCTAAAATTTGTAAAAGCGTAGCGATGTGAATCACTGTCCTTTCATAGAATGCTGAATTTAGCATTGTTTATATCAATAGGGAAAAAAACAAAAGCTTCCACCTTATTACTTTGATGCTTTTTGCCCACCATATCATACCACTTGTATTTGTAAATATTGTACATATATTGCAAACATATTATAAGTATGTTAATATATTCGGCTATATCTGCTTTATTTCTAAGGTATTTTCTATTTCGAAAGCATGTGGTGGATCAGAAAATAAACGACTATTACCTGCTGGAGCAATGCCACGGCAAATTGAACGAATCGTTTCAGGTCAACCGAATGCCGGAAACTATGTATGTATTCTTTTTGAATACGATTTATGGCGTTTTCGAACACATACGAATTCTCCAATCATACAATCCGCATATGTAAACCAAAATGCTTTCAAAACATTGTTGAACTCATAGATATTGATTGAATTTGTATAGACGATAGTCATGGAAAAATTAAAACAAAAACTAACGCAATGGAGAGAAATTTTCGGCTGAAAATTATTTTTTGGTTCGAAATTGCAAGACATAAATTTACTAACGAAATACTTACGTAAGTGTTTACATACGTATTTTGTACATACATATATACGAGTATGTGCATCTATGGATGTACGTAAGGAAAATAATTTTGACTCTTATACACCTACAATCGCACGCACACATGTACTCATTCGACAAGTTGCTGTTGTTTCGACACCGTGATTTTCGCAGCACATACATTTCAGAAATTGTAAACTAAATTGTTCGTATGTTAATTCTGAACCAGAACACCTTTTAACAAAAACAGCATGTATGCTTTCTTAATTCGTCAAAAATAGAGAAAAATTCTTTTCGGCATCTGCACTGATGAACATGTGTATGTATGTATGTACCTTCTTATATGCAGTAATTAAATAAATGAACAAATGCGTGAATCTGTATACGGATGTATGTATGAATATATGGTAAGGACATATATTGTTTAAGTTTTGTACTGTTGACTATGAAATAAAATAGTTTGGCAAATGTATAGTTTTACTTACACATATTACCAGTGTGTAAACTAAAAATTATCTATCGCAATACATATATTTATCTTTGGGTACAAAACATACATATATACATACATAGAGTCGGATGCGCAGATGGTATCTACGTTATATTTATATATTCAATTAAAACAAAAGCTAAAAATTATTTAATGACAGAGTTAACAATTTTCTGAACATCCAATTCCATATCTACACATACATATATACGGATTACATACATACATATATATTTAAAAACATTTTGTGAAGTGACATATATATATGTATATATTGATATAAATAGTTTTCTAAGTGAAAATGTAAATATATTAAACCGTTACTGGTATTCAAAATTCGGGTTTGGTTTAAAACTATTACAACTACGCCTGTAGTTCGATGAAAGAAATGAAAAAATACTAGTTTCCAACATGAAATATTCATATTTTGCTTTTAAAGCCAATTCACTATAGAAAACATATGTACAAATGTACAGTTACGTACATAGATACATATGTATATGGTGAGAAGCATTACTCGGGCAAGTGATTTCCGTAATGATCAAGTTCAAAAATAGTATATAGTATAGATGTAAGCATGTAGCCAAAATCGTTACCGTACTACATATGTATGTATGTATGTATGGTGAATATGCATACATATACTATATTAACAGTTATGTGTGATGTAGGTGGCAATTTGTACACTGGTATACATACATATATGGGCGCCAAAGTTTAAAGGCAGTTGCTTATTGCTTTATTTATGAATTACTTGCGCTTGAGAGTGTAATTTTCCAATCGATTGCCTAAATGACAGCCTGCTTTAAGGAGTACCTTTAATGCTACGCAGTGTTGTGGAAATCAGTTTTTGTGTATAAAATGTGACATACAAGTGCTTAAACTCTTTAAATTACTTAGCGATACAGTAATACAAAGAGTAAAAATATGTATATTAGATATTATTTAACCGATTTGTCAATCGACGTAAATGAAACTACAAGCGAACCTACTTGTAATATACGCACGACAAGAATAAAACTGATAAAGGAAAACCTGGGAGTTTGAAGTTTTGCATCATCTAAAATTATTGCATGTGCATTCAAATAAATAAATGTCTGTGTGTCTGATACAAATTAAATAATTTTCAATTTTTTTACTAAATTATTTTTAACTATAAAAATATATGTACGTATAACAATTAATTTTATGGATAACTATTCCACCTAAATTCATATCGCATTTTAGGTTAGGTCGTCGACCAGCTCTGGTCTTATTATTTAGCCGTTGTTAATAACATCGATTCGAAGCATCAACTAGTCAGAAATTTATTAATTCACAACCAGAAATTCCATCTACATTCACAGAAAACTATAACACCATTATTTTATTTTATTAATGTTTGACCGAAGTTTGCACATATAATAAGGATTTTAAATCAGTAAAAAGACCAGTTGCTTGTATGGAAGCATGACCTACGACTTGGAATTGTTGTTAATACTAGTGGTGAAGTAAAATTAACGTAGTAACTGGCTAGCTTAAGCGAACTTTTAATTATACAGAACAAGCTTTTTGGGCTTACTCGATACTTCACCCATAACTTGAACTAGCAAACAGAAGTTATTAACTAACAATACTCGTAGGCGTTTCAAAGTAATTGGAACCAGATAACCCATACTTTCTTTAAATACTCAACATTTTTCCCTTGAATTAAGCAAATCCTGGGTTATTCCCTCTTACACAACATACAAATGCATTTGGCATATTGCAATTCAATTTGAGAATATTTTTTCTTTATTTAAATTCACACTCCATACACATACTTTATACATACATACATATTCAGTATTGCATTAATACATTTGTAACAAAAGTGGTACATAAACTTTCAAAGAGGATCGTGAGAGCGTTAGCTTTTCTTAGCTAAGGCATAACAATACTGTCCCAAAGAACTAGCTTTGTTTTCCGTAGCTTCAGAATATACACATTTCCTGTAAAGCCCAAAACGAAGTATTTCAAAAGGTGGAAAGTGCACTTAGTTAATTCCAGATTTTGGATATTTTCAAAGACTAGCAAAATGTCGTAGAATGTATTGTTTTCATAAAAGTAATTTTATTTACCTCTTGAAATATAATATTGCCATGTAAAAGATAATGCCCATTTTATAAGCAAAGCAAAAATACTTTCATCAACTGCATCAGTAACAATTCAGCAATGATTTTTCGTGACATAAAGCTTATACGGCATAAAGAACCTACCAAAATAAATATGTATGTATATAATATATGCATTATTACTTCGGATGCTTTTAGTTACATACTCTCTTGTAAGAGCACATACTGATAATGTACAGATGCATTTCTGTACATGCATAGTAAGTATGTAAGTCAGTATCTATTATTGCGACTTTATTTTTATGAGCATCTTAAAATACATACATATATACAAAGTATGTACATATATGTGGTACATTGTATTTATGTTCATAAATACGTAAACTATCACAAACCTAGATATATGTACATACGTAATAAATATACGTACATATACAAATGTAAATAATTACATATATTGCAACTAGTCTAGGCATGATGTCAATCGACAAATAAAACGTCTTAAAGGTTGAGGGTTGCCTCCAAATGGCCGATGGGATTTATGTTATGAAAGGCTTTTCTCATGACATGCTTATGTAAATAGTACACCTACAATTCTACCTTTTCACTATTTGATATTAATTGATTAGGACCTTAGCGGGTGTTGAAACTGACAGATGATCACATCACGCATTTAACGCTCTTGTCTACGACAAGAGATCTCACACAAACATTAACATATTCATTTGAAAAGGTAAATATCTATTATTACATACATACATAAATATGTATGTACTTGCTTAGAAGTGATTTTTTGAGAATTGCTTTCATGTTACTGTAAACAAAATCATTAAATACTCTCAGTAACTTTATGAAGTACGAGCACATATGGAATTGTACCTTCAATGCAATATGCTTTCTTTTAGCTCACAGATTTTGTATATTATTATCGTTTTCGTTAGTATGGAATAAAGGTGTACATACATATATATATGTATGTATATGTCATTATTAAAAGTGGTTAAAATTGCTGTTTTGCAATTGGATTATTTTTCATTTAATATACTATACTATGTTAATATTGCTAACTCACTTTTTCCACTTAACTCGTAACTGAATAATTTTTAATTGTTCATTTAACACTTCATCGCATTGAAATTTCGCACAATGCGCATTACACTGGTGTATATATCTACATTTGTACATATATACAATATGTGCTTATGAAAGATATATTATTTTTACTAATACATGCGGTATCGGCTAACATACATATGTATGCATGGAATAATCTCTGATAATTTGCGTTACTGGTTACACTTATGAATTCAATTTAGCTTCGATTTTGTAGTACAGAATAATGGCTACAGCCGCACACTATTACACGATTTCACTTAGAAAAGATAGAAGAATAAATTGTCCAATATTATTTAGTGTTTCTAGTTTCACTTTCGAATTGTTTAATCGCGTTGTCCGCCGAGCACTGAATCGCGTCTTCAACTGAGTTCGACCCGCAGTAAGCTATTGCTGAGCAGCAATATTATCAACGCTTTTTATCGCCTCCCTTCCTCCCGTGCATGCACATACTTATATTTATTTGTGGTTACATACTAGTATTTAAGTATGCGGTCACATATAGCATACATACATATGTACATATTATATGTATATAATGCTTATGTATGCATATCAGTTCAATTGTGTGCCCTCATATACATATTTACTTTTAATAATAATTTAATACCAAATCTTGGACAATGCATACATATACTGCTTTGATCGGTGTTTTGATTTAAGCGATCTCTTGACAGTTGTTCTCTCACTAGCTGTGGTTTGGTCGCTTGTCACATTCCATTAAAAAGTATTGCTTTAGGTTCTGTTTGATAAATTCAGAGCTTATAAAAGCTCTCGTGTTGTATTATTTTAAAAACCAAGCACTTTTTTTTACTAGTCAAATAATGTAGATCAGTTTTTGTGTTCATTATTTTGCGGAATAGTGCTTCGAGAGTGAGAGGGAGAGAGTCAATTTTATAATGCTAAAACGCAGTCAGATTTATAGTATTTGTATTAGTGGCTTCCTTTTAAATGTTGTGTGGTTTTTTGCAATTATTGCGGCAAAAATACGAAACCAGTTGTAAAGTCTCTTTGGTAGTGATTGTGGACAACGGTTTGTTATTTGCTTCGGTACTTTGCTGGACTGTGTGACGCAATAACTTTGTCGAACTCTAAACTGGTTTTCAAGTTGCGGAACATTTAAATTGCATGATATTGACCTGTGAACAAACTACAGCAAGTTATTATACACGTACTAATAAATGGCATGCTTCCGAATGTGATTCACCTTTAGTGTGGTCGTGAAGCATATGTTATAGTCACAAAGAGAATAATTCAATAATACCAATGTCAGACTCTCGAAGATTTTATAGCATGACTTTTACTACTCTGCAATTCGTACTTCTAATTTATTAACAGTATGCTACCACAGATGGAAAGAGCAAATGAACACTATTATAATCTTATAATTTTTGTATTAAACAAACCCTTATAAGTAAGTTAGGAAGTGTTACATACATACATATATGAAAAGACATGTTGATTTTCTTCAAGTCCTATATTTTGAAGGGATGAAAAGTTCAGCTCTGCAGTCGCACTGCTATGTGATATACATTTAAAAACTTGAAAATAAGCATAATATTTAAAATGATTCGATTTGGAACAATCAATGTACGCGTTTCTGTTAAATTCTTCAATGTCTCCTAGAAAAGCTATTTGCATACATCAAATTATTTGCCGCCGTTACGAAGAGCTAAGTTAGATTCGAGAATGCTATGCCGTTAAGTAGATATTTTGGAAGAATTTTCGTGCTTAGGAGGCTCATTAGAAGATTTCCTCGTTATTTGTTATTGTAAAAAACTGAATTTTTAGATTTTTTTCTAATTTAGTAAACACAGTTTCAAAGAATAGTTTAAATTAAGATATAATATCAAGATACACCTTCTATTCTAGTCTAGATTAACTGTGAATAGAATCGAATATTACATATTTTTGAGTGATTTCATCGCATCTGCTATATACATATACATATGTATGTATGTATATTTATTAACAATTGTTTGGTACAACGTTGCGTATACTTACCCATTATTATTTCGGCATAATCGCACACCGTCCGAATACACATACATACATATATGTAAGTATGCATGTGTGCAAACCGAATTTTTCGAAAATATTTCTACATCTACATACAGTATACTCTCGAAAAGTAAATCGATTGGTATTTTGGGTAATTTACTTTTTCGAATAATTTACTTTTCCAAATATATACATAAATTATCTGTTTTTATATTATTAAATGCATTTTTAAACTTAAAAAATTCATTCATTTATTTGCTTCAATAAAACATATGGATTTACATGAAAAACATATGTATTTATTATGAAGAGAAAAAATTTTGAATATTCTTTTGTTTTTTTTTCTTTTGCAATATATTTTCTGACCATTTGCATATGTACATATCTCAAAGTTTATTTACTAAACAGACGCGATAAAGAAGAGAGTAAGTGTTTTTGCAACATCGTAAAAAACGCTGCTTGCTTCGTTTCGAATTTTTTATCACACTCTCTGAAAAGTAAATTAAAAAATTTACTTTTTCGAGGTGCATGTGTAATCTTAAAGATGATTTACTTTTCTAATTTTGTGAAAATTTTTTATGTTAAGGACTATTTTGAAAACGAAATATCTAACACTCCTATTATTTTGTGGAATGCAATAACAAGTGTCCCCGAGAACTAGCAAAGCAGAAGTAGAACAGCAATTGTCACAATAAAAATTTGTTTTGTATTTTAATGCTAGTATCCCGTTATGTGTACCATTATTGTTTCGGGTCATTTACATGTGATTTAAAAAAGTTATGCAGCCAAACACATTTTTCAGATTGACACTCCTATTATTTTGTGGACAACTGTACATATGTATATATTATACTATATACATATATATATGTATATATATATAATGCACGAGTAAATGTATATAATTTAAACAATTGTTTATGTTCATATACACACAAGTGTGTGCAACTTTATAACATTAAAAGGAAACTTACTAGTTCAGTTCTAACAGTTTCTACACTAGTATATTGGAGACAATTGTTTGACGCATTCACGTTTTTTTGCGATATTAAATTGCAAACAGGGCAGTCAATTACATAAGAGAAGAATAACATAATTTAGTTGGTGTGGTCTTATGTGCGAACTTGAACGATCAGTTTCATTTAAAGATTACTAAACTCCCACTCCCATAAAGGAAAATAGTACGTTTTATTCTCATATACTTACATGTTTTATATTTTACTTGCTGAATCAAGGAATATCTACAAGTTTATCCATCACTGAAAGTAATCCCGACGCATTACACATACATATGATTTTTGAAACACATACTACTTAGTATATAACAAATAGAGAAGTGAGTCGTGCGAATAAGAGGTAAATTGAATATTTATATTCAATTTTTAGAGAGACAACGGACATAGCAACTTGTTGCTAGTCGGGTTCCCCGAATTAAAAGCATGATTCATAGCTTTAATAAGTTTATGGGTTATGCAACCCATGCCCTTCGGCTTTTAATAGGGCAAAATGTGGTTGTAAATAGTTTATACTATTTTGTTATGCACGCAAATTCGCCATTTAAATTATATGTGTACGTTTTAAGGCCTGATACCATAACTAAAAGACATCTTCCTTAAATACATCAAATCTACATATGTATGTACATACAAAGAAATACGAGGTGTGTTCAAAAAGTATCGCGAATCGTAACTGACAGTTTTCTTCAATTGCAGGGGCGTGGTGCATCATGAGTTCTTGCCACGGGGAAGAACGGTCAATAAGGAATATTACGTCCGGATTTGTGGAAGAACAAAAATTGCCTTTTGCACCACGATAACGCCCTTGCTCACACATCATTGCTTGTGCGCGACTTTTTGGCCAAAACCAACACACTAATGATGCCGCAGCCACCGTATTCCCCAGATCTGGCCCCCTGTGACTTTTTCTTGTTCCCTAAACTGAAGAGGCCCATGAAAGGACGACGTTACGCTTCTCTTGATGAGATAAAGACGGCATCGAAGGAGGAGCTGAAGAAGATAAAAAAAAAATGATTTTTTGAAGTGCTTCGAAGATTGGAAAAACCGTTGGCACAAGTGTATAATATCTCATGGGGATTACTTTGAAGGGGACAAAATAGATATTCATGAATAAATAAATAATTTTTGAAAAAAAAACACAAAATTCGCGATACTCTTTGAACACACCTCGTATTCGTGAACTTCTAACAAAATAAGAAAAAACGTTACCTTCGGCTGCACCGAAGCTAATATACCCTTTACAGGTGCATTTCTTTTAGTAACTATGTTTCCACTTTGTATGGAAGCTATATGCTATAGTAATCCGATCTGAACAATTATTTCGAAAATTAACTTAATTAAATAACATTATTACCTTAACAGTAATCCATGTAAAATTTCGTGAAGATACCACTTCAAATGCAAAAGTTTTCCATACAAGCCCTTGATGCCGATCGTTCGGTTTGTATGGCAACTATATGCTATAGTTAACTGATCTGAACAATTTCTTCGGAGATTACATTGTTGCCTTAGAAAATAAGCTGTGCCAACTTTTGTAAAGATATGTACATACATTGTCATATGCGAAAGTTTTCTATACAAGCCCTTGATTTCAATCGTTCGGTTTGTATGGCAGCTATATGTTATAGTGGCCCGATATCGGCAGTTCCGACAAATAAGCAGCTTCTTGAAGAGAAAATGACGTTTGCAAAATTTCAAAACGATATCTTAAAAACTGAGGGACTATTTCGCATATATACAGACGGACGGACAGATGGACATGGCTAAATCGACTTAGCTCAACATACTGATCACTTTGTATACATATGTATATACATACACTTTATTGGGTCTCCGATGCTTCCTTCTGGGTATTACAAACTTCGTGACAAACTTAATATACCCTATTCAGGGTATAAAAATGCTGTTCTTTGCACTATTTACATACAAATTTTGGATGTTTAAATATTCCTTGAAAGGTTACCTAGGCCATTCAACAATTGCAATGTTGTTAAATACTGTAATAGCACTTGCTTTGAGGTTTTTAGACATGCATATGCATGTTTTCGTGCTTCACTGTAATATATTCTACGATTTCATATTTATAGTCTATTGATCGAATTCAATTGGTAGTTATATTCAACTATAAAGCAAAAACGTAAATAACAGCTCGTTTAATGTACATACTGCCACTTATGTATATACAGTTAGAACAGTTAGATATACAGATAAATGTATATGTTATACTATTATACATATATATATATATGTTTGTATATATGTAAATATATATGCATATAATATATTGTTAATTTTTTTACGATTTATTCATTATTATTTTGAGATGAATATAGTAAAAGATTAAATTAGAGAGTTTATTGAAATAAATTTACATTTTATTAATCAATGTTTCAGCAAACAATTATTTTATTGTAATGAGTTTCATGCATTGCCCTGAAACCGTCGGAATAAAAAAATCTTCAAATATTAAAGAAAACCCACAAGTTTAATATATCCTAAATATATCAATATACTTCATTTAATGGGTAGTCGAAAAAGTCTTTTCGTATTTTGTCAATAGATGTCGTTGCAGTCATATGCCTTCATAGAATATAATGCTGGAAAGGTGAGATTTTAACCTTCATTTAAACAAAAAAATTAATGAAAAAATTCGGTATATTTTGAAATTTTTGTATAAAAGGGGATGAATGCCAGTTTGATTAGAAATACGAAAAGACTTTTTCGACTATTGAAATTTCTTCGTCTATTTGAAAGAAATTCTCTTACATAAAACGGAATTGGATCAAGATCCGTACATATTGGGATGACAGGAATTATATACCACACACACACACATACATATGTATTAGCTGAGTAACTATTACTGATTGGAAGAAATCAGGTCTATTGTGAAATTTGATTGCGATCACTTTGTTGAAATCGAAGTGAAGTTCCAATTCCGTGTTCGTCAAGTAATTGTAATGAATATATTCATATTTATGAACATATAATTTATGGTTATTAGTAAAATTTATTTAAAAATAATTTCGATGTATGTATGTATATGCATATGTAAGTATAAGACTTACAGGTATATTTCTTATTTTCTTACCCATAATATCTTTTTCCATCAAGTGACTTCGTTTTACTACAGAAAAGTAGTTAATATCCTTATATATACAGAAGCAGTTAATTACCAAAATATTCGGATCGCCTGTGTCTGTTTTTAATACAATTTCATTGAAAAACAATAATTTATATTTTTCACAATTCTATTTCAACAATTTTGATGTACGTACATATTACCACACACTTTTTTCAAACTTAAACCGTATTGTATTTATTGCAGTCCAATCGATTCGATCAATTCGTTTGTACAAAATCAACGTAAATTACTGGAGTAGCGGTTGCACTATTTCTTTATAATTCCATCTACAAACGTACATACATACATATGTATTTAAGTACGTAAGTATTTATAGTAATTGATTTTCCGTTCGATATTTTCAAATCAACCGATTGCCGTCGTAGCCGAACAGACAATGAAACATTTAGCGGCTACGGGTGCTGTTAATGTCAATAACTCAGTGTTCTTGCCAATCTCCCCGATTCCTACAGACATCCAAGCAAAAAGGAAATCCGCGCAAACGCATTACTGTATCAGTGCTTTAATATACCTATCAACGTTAGGTCAGCATGTAAAACTCCTTTAGTTCCATCCATAGATTTTTATAAAGGCCAATGGCCTACTATATTAAACATAGGTTTGAATTTTCGTGTTTATATGAAGACACTTTAAATAGGCATATACGAGCTGTATAAGCGGCCATTCAAACATAATAAAGCATATGTAGGTATACATAAATACATACATACATAGTATATGTGCATGTATGGATAAGATAAAACTATTTTAAATCGGTTAATCTAACTGAATATACTGGACCAGTCAGCCAATTAGCTGCTGCCAACTTTTCTTCACCTACACAAATATAGTACATAAATTCACAGATATGTATATACAACGTTAAAGAAAACACCTAAATTAAGTATTATGTATTATGTATATACATGTATGTACATACGTACAAATTTTGTGCTACTAACTGTAAAATTCATTCAATTTATTCGCCGTTAATGAAGTGTAAGAACGGTTCCTTTAATGATCATATGTACATACATACATATATATATTTTGTCTCAATAAATATACATAGAAAATGTGTACATACATTTGCTTACGTAGGTTTAAAAAGAACTGCAGCACAAAAGCGATTATATAAAATCCACCTGTTTGAATGTACATATCGCTCATTTGCTGCAAGACCGGCATAAGTCTAAAAAATCGATTTGCCAGAAAACGCGTTCAAAGTTTTCAACTGACTCCAACCTTACACGGAAAGCAGGAAATATATTCTCTTCTCAAGCGGAGCATATAAGAGGTATTCATATAAATTTTTCACTCAACATGAAGTATGATATAACGAACAATTCTGCAGCATTAACTCAAAAATCACGTTTTTTTATTTATGCCAGTCTTGCAGCAAATGAGCGATATGTATGTATGTAGTTATTATACATAAATGCATGTGCGTACGAATGTAAGGACTGGTTGTAGCGTATCTGTAGGTATGAATATGATTTACCGTAATTACTTCCCTGTATTTGAAAATCAGTGATCACAAGTGGTGGCTGTAGATCTGTGTGTAAAAAATTATGGGGAGATTCATGTTAGCGCTTGTGGTGTAATCAGGATCTCTTCTGAGTGTTAATATAAAGGGTGATTTTTTAAGAGCTTGATAACTTTAAAAAAAAAAAAAACGCATAAAATTTGCAAAATCTCATCGGTTCTTTATTTGAAACGTTAGATTGGTTCATGACATTTACTTTTTGAAGATAATTTCATTTAAATGTTGACCGCGGCTGCGTCTTAGGTGGTCCATTCGGAAAGTCCAATTTTGGGCAACTTTTTCGAGCATTTCGGCCGGAATAGCCCGAATTTCTTCGGAAATGTTGTCTTCCAAAGCTGGAATAGTTGCTGGCTTATTTCTGTAGACTTTAGACTTGACGTAGCCCCACAAAAAATAGTCTAAAGGCGTTAAATCGCATGATCTTGGTGGCCAACTTACGGGTCCATTTCTTGAGATGAATTGTTGTCCGAAGTTTTCCCTCAAAATGGCCATAGAATCGCGAGCTGTGTGGCATGTAGCGCCATCTTGTTGAAACCACATGTCAACCAAGTTCAGTTCTTCCATTTTTGGCAACAAAAAGTTTGTTAGCATCGAACGATAGCGATCGCCATTCACCGTAACGTTGCGTCCAACAGCATCTTTGAAAAAATACGGTCCAATGATTCCACCAGCGTACAAACCACACCAAACAGTGCATTTTTCGGGATGCATGGGCAGTTCTTGAACGGCTTCTGGTTGCTCTTCACCCCAAATGCGGCAATTTTGCTTATTTACGTAGCCATTCAACCAGAAATGAGCCTCATCGCTGAACAAAATAAAGCGCGAAACACATTTCGAACCGAACACTGATTTTGGTAATAAAATTCAATGATTTGCAAGCGTTGCTCGTTAGTAAGTCTATTCATGATGAAATGTCAAAGCATACTGAGCATCTTTCTCTTTGACACCATGTCTGAAATCCCACGTGATCTGTCAAATACTAATGCATGAAAATCCTAACCTCAAAAAAATCACCCGTTAGTAGGTATGGAATGTCAAAACAACGTCATGGCAGCTTTTTTGGAAACTTTGAACCAGCAGCATAATTTTTATAAAACTCAGTCGCCGTTACAATATCCATAAATTTTTAAATTACACCTGAAAAAACTGTTTGTATATATTTTATTTCTTAAGGGGTCAGTAGGGTAATATTTTTTCAAAATGTTTTTTTTTTGCATTCCCTTATACAAATAGAATTAATGTAGAAATCCACTTTACCATTGGAAGGTTTTGAAAAAGCCCCAAAAATAATAATACCCCTCGACGTTCGGAGCGCTCGAAGTGCACACCTCAAACTTTAAACACGTTTTTCTCAAAACACCCTTTTTTAAACTGGCGGACAGGATTCCGGATGAACTACTCTTTTTAATGTTCACAAAACGCCTAGCTATATTTCTCATAATTTATTGACATTGTTATGACAAAATGTATGTAAAAAAACCCGGGGAAAAATTAAAAAAAAAACGTTAATTACTTTTTTTATTTATCAACATTTTTTTATGATTCTAATATTCACGATTGCCATACATGTACTTTTTAAGAATAAATTGGGGGTTTGTGTTTCAGATGATCTAAACATGAGAAATTGTGTCCGCCAGTGAAAAAACGCATCTCATTCACCCAGCCATTTCTCCGACAGATGTCATCAAAAATTTCCGAAAAAATTTGTTTATACACTCCACGATATACCTCATGAAATGTGAAAAAAGTTCTATTGTAGAATAAAATTTCTATAAAAAAATATGTTAAAAAAACGCCAGATTACCCTATTGACCCTTTAACTATTTACTAAGATGTCGAAAAGTTAAGAAATACTTTAAAACAAAAACACTTTGCAATAAGGAATAATAATTATCATAGTAAAGAATTGAAAAACTCTTAGAACATAAAACGAAAACTGTGTCAAACTCAATTGAATTTGTATCTGTTTATTTATTGCATTTATTAACATCTTTAGAAATTATTAATTTCAACAGCTTCAAGTTTTATTATTCAATATGCCTGAAATACTCACCACTATTCCACCTCTAACTTTGGCCATTGAAAATTTAAGCGAAACGGACGGAGTCTCTACTGATCGATCAATAACCTCTACTAATGGAATTCCGAGCCCTATTGGGGAGCTTCGAGGCCCTCTTGAGAATTCAACTAGGTGTGAAAAAAATCCGATGCATACATGTAAGATTAAAAAGTCGCGCAAATCTATTGGACGACGAAATCAAAAAAAAGTGGCTTTAAAAGTTGGGTGAGTATTGTAGGTGTGTGACATTATAATCGAATCCATTTTTTTGATACACAAAAGTTTTAGGTTACTTGCTAAGATTCGTTTAACTTCACTTACTTTTTATAAATTTGTATGCACATACATAAGTTTATAGCAACTTCAGCTATGACTTTTCAGTCAGTTCTCTCATTGTGCAGTTTTTCGACACTGAAAATTTCAAAAGCAGTAAATATAAAAATTTTCGGGTTTTCTTTGTGCAACAGAATTGCATTAAAATTACGCTATTAGTTCGATAATCAAATAATATTGGCAACCATCGAATTAAAAAGACACTTGTATAATAAAAATAAGGAAAAAATCAGAATTTAGTCTCCACCCAGATTAATCCTATGTTTTTTCGTACACGTCCTCACTCAAAACGTATCCACACAGTGTGCAGCAAAAGAACACTACTACGCTTTGTTTGAAATCTCAAATTCCTCGTGTCCCGTTACGAAAGCCGTCCCCATCGTCCACTTTATCTAAAACAAACGTCTTCTGCACCTTATCTCCAAGGTTAAAAGTTCAGATAGACAATCCTGAATACAAGCTCAAAAAACAAACGACAATATCTGAAACTGAAGTGCAGCCTCTGACCACTCCAAATTTGGTACAACTGCAGCAGTGTAGAAATCATATTTCCCGTAATCTCGAACTTGCCCCGAGAACATCAAACTCATCTACAACTCAACTCTACTTGCGAGGTCAAAATACAGCAGCTATTTTGAATTTTCGTTTCCGCAAGTCGATTACGCAAATGGATTTGAAGCGAACTCGTCGGGACAATGCCAACAATTACTCGTTATTAGCTTCCACACAATCGCAATCGCTGGGTGGACTTTCAACAAATCCCAGTGCTTTAATGCCGAATAGAACCTCTGATATAGCAGGTCTCATGGGCGTATCCAGCCAAACTTCATTGGTAAACAAAATGTTCGATCAGAACAATTATTATTATGTAATTCAGGATCGCGATCCAAAGGTAGCCGGAATGCGTATTTTTGCAACAATCATGTTAAATGCCTGGCGAAAGCGGCGAGACGAAGTAAAACGGCTTATGGAGGAGGTAAACAACCTAAAACGTGGTGTAAGTCTAAGATAGTGTTTCTATTTATTTGTTAAACATGGATTTCATAAAATTTTCTACTCTGAAAGTCAATTAAAGCGAAGAACCAGCTCCATGTGTTCAATACCCTCTTTCGTGTTGAACAGAAACGCAATGATGAGCTTAGTGTTCAGCTGAAACGATCCTTAGAAGATATAAACAACACCAAATCTTCTTGCGAGAGTCTCACGACTTCATTGATTAGTTTAAAGGCGGACAAAGCGCTACTCGAACAACAAATCCAAATCAAAGAACAAGAATTCGACGGTCTCAATGCAATACTTTCTCAGACAAAGTCTGACCTATTTAAAGCAATGGCTCAACAGAGGGAGTTACAGGCGAATTTGTCCAGTGAGCAACGTAAAGTGCAAGCCCTAGAAGCACAGAAGAAAGAATTAATTAATGAAGTAAACTACTGAAAATGCATACTGTAAATTCTATTTTATCACTTATTTTCGGACAATGTACTATTTCAGATTTGTGAAGTAAATAATGAATCCTTGCAAAAGGAAGAAAAGTTACAGAATGAAATTAAGGAGAAGAACGATGCTTTAACCACTGCGCTCACTAAGCTGGAGTCGTTTGAATGGGAAATAAATGAATTGAAACAGTAAGTATTGTGTGAATGATATTAAGATGAATTCTTAATTTGATCTTAAGGCAACTAGTATACGAATAAATTGAATCAATCTGTTAATCATTTTTCATATTTTAATACATACATATGTATGTATGTACATGTACATATCGCTCATTTACATGAATTGCGTCGTAACTTAGTACATACTTTGAGTATGCAGAAATGTGTACAATGTGTCGAGATAAGAGTGTTCCGTTATTTCACTTGTTATGTCGCATTTTTTTAACTACAACAACCGCATATCAGTTAGCCAGAATTGTCATCGCGAATAGTTTTTTTTCAGAAAAACGAGACATTTTGTGCTATAACGATATTGGCAAAAAGGTAATTAAATTTCTCGAACTGCTAAATTTTTTGTAAACAGTATTGTTGTGTTTTGGGACGGTTTTGTTTTTAAAACTACAATCGTCGAATGACTTTTCTCAGCAATAACAACACATTCAATTTATGACAGCGAAATTGCTTTTAATTTTTCAATAATAACGCCATAATTCAAAGTGGGAGACGTTTATCCTTTGGTACACTCTATTTAGTCCCCTTATGCTCAGCATTTTGTTCAATATATATATGTACATATGTTAACTTACGGTGTTTTGCTATATTTGCTAAATAAGAGATAATTGAAAACCTAAAACTGCTCTCCTTAAAGATCGACTTTTTCGAGGTATGACACTATCATGAGCGATATGCACATATGTACATACTCCAATTAACAATAGGTTGAGACAATTCTTTTTCCTGAAAATCATATCCTAAAAACTACATACTTATACTCACATACATACATACATATGTAGAGGTGTACATAATTATAAGCCATAAAAAATGCCAGAATCATCACGGACAGTGTATCAATAACACTACAGACATCCATCTTGCCATCATTAGAATTTAGTATGTAAGTATTACTTTGAAACAAATTAAAATTATTCAATACTAACCATATAGCCTCAGAGTAATCTCAGTTACTAGCTGCGAAGTTCTGCTGTAAGCTTGTCGTTATTAACACCAAGTTGAACACCAGAGAGGAGTGTATTATAAATTACACCAAAACCTTTATGACCTTTATTTGGAGGCTTATACATATACAGGCTTATTTATTTATATACAAATATTTAAAACTATAGCAACTAGTATAGTAGATTTAAAATTGCTGTACTTCCTACACATATCACATTGAATACCGTACTCTACTCATTTGTACTGCTTTTAAGGAAAACACTGATTTTGGACAATTGCTTGGAAGTGGAGTCACATTTGCGCAAAGAAGTCGCAAATCTATCCCGCGAAGTAGAAACTCTGCAACAATGTTTGGCTGCTACATTGGGAAACCGTATACGTAGTTGCTGGAACAATTCGATTGCATATCAACGTGCCACTCTGCATCTGGTGCATTGGATTGCTTATTGTACACTACCCGCGACACCAAAACCGAAGATTACAACATTTCCGTTTGGCCTCACACTCGAAAAGGCACTAAATATTGTTAAACGTTAGCAATGATTAGATAGCAGTTTCCTTTTACTTTTAATTGATATTCTTTAATTTATTTTATTATTTTATATATGTATTTTGTTTTGAATTGACGAAAAGATGCTGCATTTGTGTACATACATGTAGCAAATGTAAGAAAATCGTAAGTACATATGTATGCATATGCACTACACAAAAAACTTTGGACAAGACAAATAAATAAATATATTGAGTAAATATCTCGAGAAATAATTCGTCTTGAATTGGTCGCACTTCGCAGAAATTTTTCCAATGCGTCCAAACTGAACATTATTCATGTTTTTAAGTGGAAAATAAATAGGTAAGGAAGGGATAATTTACGGCCGATCCGCCTATTTTTTTTTGAAAGAAAATACTTTATACGAAGCTGGTCCAATCAGTATTTAGCGTCATCGGCCAATGACTATTGTAAGAGAATTCTACCAACGTGGATCAATATACTACACACAATAGAAAACGATGAAACCTAAGCACAACTTAATGACTAAGCACTGATAAATTTATATTTTAATTTCGTAAGTTTTTCTCTCGCAATTACACACTTACATGCATATGTATAAGGGTGCCCGTAAGAGGTGCTATTAGGTGATATGTACGTATGGCATTTATTTTTTCAATCACCTTAAACATCAACCCATACATACCCTTATGTGAGTTGATGCGGTTTGGGGCCAAAAATAATATGCAATAATAGGGTTTTCCTTAAACTAATGATGTACTATACTTCATCGTCACGACGATATTGACAAATTGGAGAGTCTGAGTTCTTCGGAGGTGAGTCGAAGCATTTGCTGTTCCTCAGAATTGATGTGCACAAGCTGTCCGCTATCGAAATTCAATAAGTTACTTATCGTTGGTCCCTGATCGCCGTCTCCGACAGTATCAACAATGTTCACAATGTTTGCGTTGCTGCTCCTTGACAAGTTTACCATTGTCGCATCGTGGTTGTTATTCGATGGTTGTTGGAATGGTGGTTGCGGTGACTGCTGTTGTTGAATTTGCATTTGATGCTGATGTTGTTGCTGCAGTTGTGCATTCTGCTAGGATTGGAAATAAGTAAAATTTATTACACATTAAAAAATAGTGGTATTTCTTTAAGCACCTCGTGATTTGGTGGAAAATTCCAATGCGGATTCTGCGTTGCAGCTGACATAGCAGTGGCTGTCGCCGTTAACAAATTCTGCAAATTGAACTGGTTGTTGTTTGCATTAAGATTATTCATTGCTATGGCTGCTGTGCTCATATTGCCCATTACCGGTAGCACATTAGAATACTTTTCCTCCCAATTTGTTGCTTCTGTATTGCCATAAAGAATATTATGATATTCCTGCTGCTGTGGCTGATGCTGATTATGATGTGGTTGTTGATGTGAGTCCTGCTGTTGTGGCAGTTCAGAATGACGCACATACTGCCGCGAATGGAGTTGTACTGGCTGTGGCTGGCCTCTATATGAGTTAAACTCGTTATGCATCTCTAGTGGAATGGGCATTGTATCAGTATTTGGTGGAACTCCCCCTACCGCGGTGCTCCCTTGATATTGATGGCTAGGCGACATCAATGGTGTATTTCCTCCTGCAGTCATGTTGTATGGTGATGGTGTATTTGGATGATTGTAGTTATTCGGCGGTGATAAAGGCTGGGGAGATGGAGTCATCTCCGAAGTTCCGCGATATAAGTTAAATGGTTGGGGTGATGCTTCTGCAAATCAACATAATCTTATAGCATGCATGTCCAAATATACATAACGTAATATAATAAAGATATTTCTCTTAATATTTATAAATGCATTTCTTACCTCTTGGCTCCGTCTTAATCGCTGGTATATTGGGTGTATTCCAATTTGTCATGCCTAAAATGGTTAGAAAATAAAAAAGCATTAAATACGAAGCAAAAAAACATTTAGTAGAATTAATACCACAGATAGAAATGAAAAGTGATGGTGATCCTTTTATATTAATTGACGAACTAAACGTGCTAAACTTGAATTCATTTGAAGAGTGGTGCAAAAAATCAAATATTCAAAATTGTAATGTAATTGCCTAACAAGCTAATTTCCATTTCACATTACAATCTTTTTAGAGTGCTATATTAGAATTCAATTGGAAAATTTTGTTCCACTTGCATAACATTAGATAGAGGAAAGTTTTGCATTTACTGAGTTGCCGTTTTCTAAGTACTTCAATATTTCATATTGGGGACTATAAGACCTTTTCCATTAAAATACCAAGGAATACCCTGCATATACTTTATCTAACATATACTTTCATTTTAAGTAATTCAAAAAAATATTAAAATATGAAATAATTTAAATGTATAATAATGTAAAAATTTAGTTAGAAATATTACCAATTTTAGAAATCTTTTCATATATGTGACCTGGTCTACGAAAACGTAGCTAACGTGCGAAAACTAGTTTTCTGGGAAAAGCTGTTAAAAATAAACAACTCGTTTCGTCAGTTATCTCATTAATTGTTTTTTTTTTTTACACCTAAGCCCCCTTTTCGTAGACCAGGTCACATATACATTTCACGAGTGGAAACTATTTTAGTATTAACTCTGATGTACCGCGATTGTCTTTGTATACAGAATGATCAGAAAACATTACGATATTTTTTATTTCAATTTGGTTATTGAATATATGGTATATACCAATAGTAAGTGTCACACGGATGTTGTTCTTTTTTCAAGACAGTGGATTCTTTCAAGGAGAGTATTACGTAAATACATAACTTGTGTACTCGTATAATGCATACTTATATACATGTATTTGTGAATGACAAAAAAAGAAACAAAGATAATTGATTGTATTTTTAGCATGACGCAAAACCAAAACAAAATTTAGATATTAAAGCAAATAGCTGTAAGCACAGTAAAATATTATGCGAATAAAACGGCAGTGCATGAGCATACAAAAGGAAGTTAGTTACTGATAAAAAAAGATTATTTTTCATTTACCTTTTTCGAACGAAGAAAATCACATACAGTAACATTAAAGGCATTGCAAAGATTTTTAATAGAATTTTATTCTTTTATTATCAAAATATTTTTTTCTTTCAATTTCATTGTTTTTTTACCATTTTAAATCTTTCATCAGTATGAATTATATATTATTTCTCTACTATACAATTTCATATTCTAATGTAGCGGTAAGTCATCTGAGTAACACATTTTACTTGGTATTGTTCCAAAATTGCAAATCTTTAGCATCATGCCAATATTTTACAATACAAAAGGATTTCCAAAACAAGAAATATAGTACTTCAATTTTCATTTGGCATAAATACGCTAGTGCTTTAACGTATGCTCAATTCACAATAGATGTGGGATAAGAAAATGTAAATCACATATTATCTACTACGGTGTGATTGCATGACCGTTGCATTTCAATATTTAAATAATCCAACTCACCGGCTAATTGTCCTAAATATTTCAGAAACATAATGGAGCAATGTTGTAAATTCGAATCGGTTTACATTTTGAAGTTATGATATTTCAATTACTTAGGATTTTAAAATCATTTATGGTATATTTATTACAATTTATTACTTATTTATAAAATGATAGCAAATTGATCAAGTACATTGCTAAAGTGAAATGTTTCTGGTATAAGATTGGGCAATATTCCAAGAGCTTTTTTAAGACAGATACATGACGATACAATGTGAGTAAATGGAATTAGACTTTTAGTTATGTGAAAAGGCACTAACACACATATGTATGTGTGATACGTGTGGTTATGGATTCAATCGAGTCAACATGTTCGTTATAAAATATACCACAACCAAAAAAATTCTTGTAACCCCAATTGTAACCAAATACCACCAACACCGTTATCAACCTCATAATCAAAATATAATTAAAAAGACAAAATGCACTTACGACCACCTGGGTGATCACTTTGTTGTTGCGTCGAGAAATGCATTGTATCGCCATCAGTCCTTTGACGTTTTCGTCTCAATTCCTCTGGTCCTATAATCAAAAGAGTTATTTCTTGGTTTATTTTTCTATAAATTTCATACAAAGTTCGCTTTTAAGTCCTTCGTCAATAATTCAGTTACATGTGTAATTTTAAAATCTAATACATCTGGCTTAATATTATGATTTTATAAAAAGCTACAAATAGATCGGGATTCCAATCCATATTTTGTATTGTTATATAATAAATGAATCTATGTTCAAATTGGGCGAAACTTGAATACATCAATACCTTATTTTTATATACATATCTATGTAAGTACTTTGACGTTTTTCCGGTCGCTTTTTTGACGCCGACATTACCAAATTTAGAGCATACTTCATCTGTATATCAAACAATCTCAGTATCATATATACCCATGTATGTACGTAGGTATATATTTTTACACATACATATATATCAATGTACATATGTATATGAATAATACTCTACATAAAATATGTATCAGATCGATACATTACAAATATTCAATACCAGGGTATTGTTATAAAATCAATCGATTGCATAGTAATATTTTATTTTTTTTTATCAAAAACTAAATGCCGAAAAATACGTTGACATTGTTTTGTGGTATCGTTTTCTTTTCAAAATCTTTACATACACATACATTTATATGTAAGTATTGACATCAGTGTGTTTTCATCATTCGTTAGGAGTTTCTTTGTAAACAGCAATATATGTATGTATATTTTTAAAAGTTTTCAATTGATAGTCAAAGACACTACTTCACGGCGAGATATACTTGTAGTATTTTAATTTTCATTATTAATGTAAGATCCATGATCAAATTTCATCAAATAAATTATGGAAATCCCCTAGCTTCCGAAGAGCTTACTAATTGTTCTTTATTTCAATTGATGCAGTTCGCTGCTGCCAAACGCCTAGCGATTTCATCAGGAGTTAAAATCTCCCCCGCATCAACTGCGGCGTAATACGCGGAAGCTTCGTCGAATTCGCTAGTTGTTGCTTGGGGCGGTATGCTGGTATATAATGCAAAATGTTCTGCTTCTGTTAAATCTACATCCGGATCAAGTTGGACGTTGAAAGCCCCTTCGCATAAGTTACGCAGACTTTGGCGGTCAGCTATCGCGACTAGTTCCATATTTCCCTCACATAGTGGAATATCGGCAAGTTGTAAGGCTGAAACAGTTTTACGGTCAAGTGTATTGCTTAACGTTACGGTACTGGCATGTGAGTACTCTTCGTTTTGTGGCAGACTATTAATACTGTCGCCTTTCAATGGTATATGTATAACATCAGCGGTCAAACGTGTTGGGCGTTTTCCCGAAACGCTACTTACACTGCGACCAACTGGGCGGCTTGACTTAGTTCCCTTATTAAATTCACTTTTAGAGGGGCTTGTTGGTAAAGATATAGGCTGAAGAGATTTTACAGATCCGCGATTTGGATCGTTCATTCGAAATTGGGAAATACTTGGTTCACGACTTAAATTTGGAGTAGTGCCCTTGGAATTTTGGGCTACGTCCCCACTTTGATTGAGGTCAGGCCTGCTTTTACGTCGCGAAAAAATCTTGGAGAAAAATCCTGATTTCTTTTGTTTAGGTAATGTATTTGAATTACTGCCGTTGATCGGCTTGGAGGGCAAACGCTTTGAAAGTGGCGACTGATCTGGAGTCTTTTTTATTATAATCGGAGCTGGTGAACGAGATCTGTAATCGGATACAACGTTGATATTATCTTGAATCGAATTGCTTTCAGTAATTCCATCTTGCTTTCGTATACGTTTTGGTGGAAGAGGGGGTAATTTCTCCTCTTCTGCAGCGGTCACGTGCATGTGTGGTGACAAATATTTTGGTGGCAATGGACGAGGTGGTGAGACCGTTTGCTTGGTTCTTTGCTGCTGACTTGGCTGTTGATGTAATGGTGGTATAGGAATCTGCTCCAGTGTAGCCAGTGCAGCATCAGCACTTAATGCAAAAGTTCCATTACGATCATACTGTGCATCTTCTGGAGCAAGTTGAGAGGATGGAGGAGTTGGTGGCATCAAATCATCCAATGGAATATCGACAGGGTTCTTAAAAGCTCTCTGCAAACTGCTATAAGTAGCTGCATCATCAAAACTATCATCTACTTCCATAGATTTCTTCTGACCATCTATTTCAGAATTCTTATCATTTATTTCAGTGAGCATAGCTTTATATGTGTCACGTTGAAGCACATGTCGTGTATAAATTTCATCTAATTCAGCAGCTTCATCCAGTAGTGCTGTAAGAACTTTATCCTCGTCAATAGAAGCAATGGATGCTGCACCATCAGGTGGCGGAGAACCTTCATTCTCCTGCAATTCATTGCTTTTCATCCATTCATTGATTTTATCATTAACGGAAAGTTGCTTCTGTTCTTTCGCTCCAGTATATTTTATCTCTTCCAACTGCGAACTTGCCACTTGTTCAACTTGTAGCTGTGGTTGAACATTTTCCACTTTGGACTCCTCCGATATTGCAATAAGCTGTTGCTTATTATATACTGGTTCCATATTAAGTTCCTGTTGCTCTAACTCTCTTACTTTCTCATCGATTATCGCATCGATTTCATTCTCGTTACGGCGTTTATCGGCTTCTGCGGTTTCTACTGTAATAGAGTTATCCAAATAATCCTTTATCTCTTCATGCGACTCTGCAGTTGATGTGTCCAAATTTATAGCCTCTCCAAAACTTAATTCTTTATTATCAACTGTTTTTAATATTTCTTGAAATACGCACTCGTCTGGCTGTTTGAGCATACGACGCAAATTTTCTAAGGAATACCTACCCGACTTCGCTGGTTTATATTCAAATCTCGCGGGGTCACTAACTGCTCCATCTGAAGGTCTTTGCAATTGTACCAATACCTATAAAGATATAAATCATTAGATTGATTATTATTTCATAAAACCAATTTTGATTTTGGGCCGAATACGAAAGCAATCATGTTAATTGAACTGTCACAAATACCATATTTATATAAAATTTGAGTTTATTTTTCATAAAGTTTTCAACTAAAATAATAAAAAAAAAATTAGTTTAGACACATTTAAATAAGTATGTATGTTTTCGTACGGCACTTTTTTACATGTAGCTGGTATTGATATAAGGAGAGTACAGTCAAATATACATATATCTTTATTACATAAAGACTCACCTCGACTGGCATTGTTATACTTGTGTTATGATATTTTGGTGTCCTGAATGTAATCGCGGTTTGTTTATGAACATCACTGTGCTCGAACTGACCATATGCTTGCCAAATTGTAACACCGTCCTTCTCTTCAAAAAATCGCACCGCAATATCCTCTTTAGCTACTTTCTCACAGAGTAGAATAATTCTTGTGTTCCCTAAGACTGAGGCCGAACACTCACAAATGCGACAAATAACGAGATCCGACATGGCCTTTTTATCATAAATTGGCTCTGAGACTACAGGTGGCAGTGGTACTGTGAAACGACCCATGTCACCTTTTAAAAATACTTGAAAACACAATCTGACAGAGTTTAGATCTATACTAGTTGGCTGGAAACGGTGCGAAAATCCAGCTGAGAAAAAAAAAATATAGGCAATTATGAATATACTATACATATATTGTATACTACCAGCATAACAAGGATATCATCTGTACTCACTTTTAAAAGGATCAACACGAATATCTTCTCTTGCTTTTAAGGCACTTTCAATGTCTTTCTTCTTCACGCACTGTATTCCTAAATTACCGAATACGGCACGCATCGTATCGCTGTTAATTTCCAAGGTGCAAACACCCTTTTTACAACCCTCCTTACCTACCAAATTGTGAGGATGAGGACTGAAGTAAAAATTGTAAATTTTAAAAAATTTCTCTATCAAGATAAAAAGTTAAGTTCGTTGGTTTTTGGAAGTAAATTGACATAAAATAATAAGGAAAAATACACATAGTTTCTTACCGGTATGGTGCGTCCTTGGTCACACAAGAGACGACCACTACTGCTCGCCCCTTATAACCAACAATTTCGATGGTAGGAAAAGTTTTCATTTCCGGCGTCGAATTCACACCTGGAATAGAACCTGCCGAACGACCCTCGCATTCATAACGAAATCTCAATGCTTTGCTTGCAGGTTGTTCCACAATTTTAACGTACGCCTTTTTAGCCATTTTTTTATTTGGGTTTATTTGCTGCTGAGATGGAGACGTAGTGTCAGTATCTTGTTGCTTCGTTTGGTCCGTATTATAATTCATATTTTGTTGTTGCTGATGCTGTGGGGATTGATGTTGCAGATGCTCCTCATTCGGGCTTACTCTTGGGCCCCCTCCTATATTGGCGTTACTTTGGCTAGGATACATAATAATTACTTAAAATAATTAACTGAAAATAAAGAAGAGAATAGTTTACATTGAATTTAGTCAAAATACGGTTACACTTAACAATTTCATATTTAATTAACAAAAGATTTGTACGAAGTTTCAAAAGAACTATATAATATATAAATCTCTAGGCCTTGGATATATTCTTATTATTCTGACATGCTTAAGTTTTTCGCTAACGTTGTCTCTTTGATCTCTTCCACACTCTATACAGCAAAATTGTGAATTGTACACCAAAAATAAATTCGATTACTTCTCCCAAAGCAGACAGATATTGCAAGTTTCCCAAGTCTATCTCTTTCCCTCAGAATATATTTCTGTTGATCACGATGTAAGGAGTCGGCATATACTAAATCTCAACTATTTTCAAAAACGCTTTCAACCATCTCCGATCTGCGAGAGGTGAACCGCGGATGCGCGAAAACGAATCAAATACATATGTATATCGTGCAGAAGAGAGAACCGACAGCCAGAAGCGACAACAAAGCCAAAAATACATTTTTTGTACCTCCGAGAAAAATAAATCGGCACAAAATTAATGCGAAAATATTAAAACACATGCCAATGTATTCATGTAGTCATTACATACGTATATGTATGTATCTAGAGAATAGCATTTGAAAATTTTGTAAAATTTTATGATTAAAAACTATATTGTATTGAACGTAATATTACATACTTCTCATTGATACGCATATGGTATATTATCCGTGCACATACATACATACATATGTACTATACATGCATGTGAAAAACGCCTATTCGACATATTTTCATACTTATCCGAATGGAAATGTATTCGTATACTCAAATCAAACTGCTTGAGCCACAATTCCAACTATTCAGGTTTCGTATTTTTTCCATACATCGACTGGTATTTATTACGTGATCAAACTAGTATTCTCTGATCAAACTTTGAAAAAATTATATACATATGTACATATATGTATATAGAAAGTCTGACCCTTTTTGACTTATTCGATTTGACCAGGAAATTGTTTCTTTAGTATATAGTTTGATGTTTTTCTGCCGGGTACACTTTTATTTGTGGATGTATGTATATATGTATGTAATGCAGATACACCGTGTTCAAAATGACTTTAACATATACATATATGTACGTATGTAGGTAATTGAACACGTTAATTTCCCAACGAATTCGTTAATAAACATATTAGTACAAAAATCTGTGTGTATTTCTTTATCACTTGGTAAATAAATCGCCGTTTGTGAATAGCCGACAGTCAGTTCGCCAGCACATACCCAAGCTCTAAATTGGACAAAAAGCTCACCTGAGGCATCAAGTTGTAAACGCAATACTAATTATTATGAAATGCATAATATTTTATTAAAATAAACATTTGAATGCATAACATCCCAAAAGAAAACTTTATATAAAAAATAATATATACATACGTATATACCTAAATTACACATGAAAGAGGAAAACAGCCTTCTGACGTCCTCATAATCGACGTCACTTCTCGAAACGGCGGTGTTGACACAAGTATGTCTATACATACATATGTATGTATGTACAAATGCTTACAACATAAACATTGTGGGACCATTTACTCGATCTAGTGTGTATGTATATGTATATACATACATGTACATACTCGCACTTATATGAAGTATATCTACAAAGACTACCATTGAGTTTCGAAATGTTGGCGTCTAGACAATTACGTAAATCATCAAAAATAGATCGTCACACCAATATATCTCTCTTAATGTTATTTTCATAGAAGGCTTCCATAGGGGTCAAGAAGAGCGCAATTCAAAGATTCAAACAAAATTTGCAGATACCACAACTGAGACTTTTTTCCATACTGCCATTTTGAAGAGCAATTTATGTAACATACATATGTATATACTTAGGTTAACACTCATAAAACATAATTATCTAAATATATATTCACTTGAATATGTAAGCTTGTACTGAACTGACTCCAAATGGTCCATGACTTTGAGTGCAATCCTTTTCATAGTCCTAAGAATTTCGCTCTTAGAGCATTTTCTCATCTTGATGAACAAAAGAACAAAACAACTGCCAATCAACTAATTTGCAATATCTATTATTCAACTTAACAAAGAATTTTGAAAAATTCGATTTTTTTTTCATATATTTAAAGTTTCGACCCTTAAGAACATATCCTCGAAAGGAATTTTAAAATTTAAAATTATTTTAAGAGCTACAGTTACTTTAGTAACGCAGTACCTAGCCCTACTACTAACTAAACTAAACTACTTTTTTCCACACGGTACCGGTATTATCTCAAGTTCTATACAACCGATTTACTTGAAATTTTGTGTGAAACTTCTTTATATAATCCTTTATCGTTCCTACCAGCAGTGCCTAAATTTTTGCTTTTAATATTTTAAACAAATTCAGGAATTTCAAAAAAAAACGTAAAAAATGATTTTTATTTTCAGGCAGTCGCCATTTTTTCAAATTTTTTTTTTTCATGTTCCCTGAGGTAGGGACTATAACAGCATCCTTACTGATTAAGAATTTCTTTAGATTTTTTTTTTCAGACCACCAGGAGAGTCAGGATCAATGTCACCAGGATGCGTCAGTTTTTGTTTTACACCCTGTCTCTGACACAACGCCTGGACATCCTCACTCTTTCGTTTTGTGAACCCACGTGTCACCAGTAGATAGTCGCGCATTCAATACATTTGGTTTTCAGCAATTACTTTAAAATAAATATAGTGTATATACATATGTACTTACATAAATACATACTTATGTACATATGTATAAATAATAAGACGAGGTATTTGGAAAGCAATTATTATGCCTTTTCGGTAATGTTCCTATCAAAACTACGTTCCGTTCGATTTTTTAACTAAATTTGTAGTAAATATGGAGAAAAGAATTCAAATAACGTCATTTCGTTTAAAAATACATAATTATATACATATATGTATATGGTAAATATATATTGTGCGCATATAAGCAAATATTCTATTTGGAACCAAGCCAATGTTTCAAATCGAAAAAAAATCTTTAAATTATCGCGCTTGGGGGCCTTTTAAAACTTCTACATCTTGTCAACTAGTAGTATATGTATTTATTTTTTCATATGCTGATTTTGTGCCTAAAAGTATTTGTTCTTTGTATTCATACACTAATATTGTTTTACTCTATAAGTTTGTAAATTATATACATACATACTTTCCAATCTAGCTATTACAGTGATAACACACAATCCCGTATTTAGATAGAGCCTTAATTTTGGTTTATGCATGGTGGTAAAATTAGAGAAAAAAACGTACGTAGTTGGTATTATCTGCAATAACATTAGTTGAGTTTTTACTTTTCTTTTGATACGAACATTAAATTTTTCTCATAATTTTTTCTTCCTAGTCAAAAATGGCATTGGGATATAATTAATTTGAATTTATTTTGCTTATAATATTTCATTGTAGTATAACATAAGTTTAAACTACTTAAAGGTAGATAACGAAGCGAAGATTTAGTTTCAACCTGACCTAACAATCGTGGCCAATTGTGGGTTGCACTGTTCTTTCTAGGAACTCATATGTAAATTAATTGTGATGGCGCAGTAATAGATAAAGAGTCAAGCTGTTGAAACTGACCACCACCATATACATATGTACATATATTCTTATATAGGCTTGTAACCGCGCTTACTTTCTTAAGCAATAAAACTTGATGCATCGAAAACATTAATTATACTGCAATGTACTGGCAGAACTGTCGATTACTACTACAGTATACTCTCGAAAAGTAAATCGATTGGTATTTTGGGTAATTTACTTTTTCGAATAATTTACTTTTCCAAATATATACATAAATTATCTGTTTTTATAATATTAAATGCATTTTTAAACTTAAAAAATTCATTCAGTTATTTGCTTCAATAAAACATATGGATTTACATGAAAAACATATGTATTTATTATGAAGAGAAAAAAATTTGAATATTCTTTTGTTTTTTTTTCTTTTGCAATATATTTTCTGACCATTTACATATGTACATATCTCAAAGTTTATTTACTAAACAGACGCGATAAACAAGAGAGTAAGTGTTTTTGCAACATCGTAAAAAACGCTGCTTGCTTCGTTTCGAGTTTTTTATCACATTCTCTGAAAAGTAAATTAAAAAATTTACTTTTTCGAGGTGCATGTGTAATCTTAAAGGTGATTTACTTTTCCGCGATTATTTACTTTCTGAGAATTTACTTTTCGAGAGTATACTGTACTTAATTCCTTAATTACCGAAAGTGATTTTTATCAAACTCATGCGCGCGAAAGTGTTTTCTTCGATAATATTTTTATGCCGAAATAATAAATATTACGACTTTAGTGCGAAATTTTTTTAAAACTCACAAAACGTTGCTGGAACTCAAGTTTTCCAAATTGCACTAATTCTAGATCAAAACAATAAAAATGTAATATAGTTTTTCCAATTGCCGTTTGCCTAGCAATGCGTACGCCATGTTTTGGCGTCGAATACTGAATGTGTGAATTTTCGAACAAAAATAATTCAAAATATTGCAGAATTGCTAAAGCCAGTATAACATACCATACATACATAAGTGTGTACGTATGACTTTTGTGTATTTGCTTAACCTAGAATATATACATATACCCCATGAAAAAATTGCATTTGGATAAATTATTATCGTTTGGTTAAACTCCTTTCTTATACTCATTAACTTATGATTAAAATCAAAAACATGAATTGCTAACTAGTATTTAGTAGTTCTGAATCAAATCAAAACATGTTGGGAATTCGGGCCACACTGGTAATAATGTTAGTAATAATATAAACTTTTATTTATCCCACGGCAGGGTATTTATATACCATACATATGTATGTATGTGATTGTATACATAAGCATCCATATAACACGCTAAAGTATCTTAATACATAGAAAATAAGTATGTGTTCTAAATACGAGAATATGAAGGTATTTACCTATATTCTTTTACGTATATATGAATAAAAGAAAATTAAATTCTTTATTAATGACTCACTAATTCTACTTTCATTGAGAAAACATTTTCAAAAACATAAATACCATGAGAACATGCCAAAAAGATAAATAATTCACGCGGCAAACCTGTGGACGAACGACTACTGTTGAAAAAAAAATTCAAAAACCATGCATGTTTTTATTCCATGTATGATTGAGTACTAATCATAAACAGGATACAAATATAAAAAAATGCAATTATTATATATTTGACAACATGTTTTCGAAACATTTTATTACCCACAAAGTTGCTATCAAATAACAATATTAAAAAAAAAATGTGTTTAAATTTTAAAATGTCTTTGACGAAAGTAAAACTCAACTATATAGATTTTATACTACATACATATGTAATTAGGGTATTGCCTTCTCAATTATTCGAATATCTAAGAGTTATGTACCCATGTAAACTTAGATACCAATTTCCAGCAGGGCATTTTTATATTTTTGTGAAAAATTGATGAGTAATCAACACATTTCCATTATCCATGCATTGCATATATGTATCTTCACGATTTTTTATTATAAATTAATTATTAATGAAATTTTGAACTTTTTGTGCAAATATATGTACATATGTAAGTAGTATTGAAATATGAATATCCCCGAAAGCATTTAACAATTGCTACATCGTAGACAACCCAGTTATAAGATAAAAGAATTAGGGATTACTTATATTCAGAAGAAACATAAACATAAATTATTTTGTATGCCCTGAACAGAATATAACAAGTTTGCCGCGAAGTTTTTGGTACTCGGAGATCCTTTAAAGTATATGTAGATATATGTATATAATATAAACGGTCAGTGTAACGCGCTGAGTCGAGTTTGCCATGTCCGTCTGTCCGTCTCTCCGTCTGTACGTCTGTATATATGCGAACTAGGCCCTCAATTTTTTAAGATATTAATCTGAAATTTCTCCTCAATAAGCTACCTATTCTTTTGTTGTAGCCGCACATACCGGACCATGTGTGGTATGTAAAGAAAATACAAGTTTTATCTATGAATATTGTTGAATCTAGAATGTAGTAGCTATGTTAAACTCCTGATATTTGGTCTTCTTTCAAAGTAAGAGAGTGTTATAAGAATGTTATGTAATAAATTTAGCTGTAATTAAATACTACTGCATTTTATATTTACGACAATTTCGTTTTCGTTTGGTAGCATAAGGTGATAAAATGTAAAGTTTCTTTTAAGACATACACGTCTCACCATTCGCATAATTTTGATATTTTGATTCGCAACTATAACTAATATACCATTGTTACCATAAATAAAAAAGGCGCGCATTCAAATATAGTGCGCATATACCATACTTTTTGAGGCTTAATCGATTATTTACGTATTATTATTTCTTACTCACATTTTTACAAATGTCTGTCATACACATATAAAGTACAAACATGCACAGATCTTTAAATATAACTGAAATTTCACAAACTTCCATTAGTCATGTTTTAGCATTAAAATTAATAAAGGATAATATAGCATATTTTCCTTATATTCGTTTTCGTTCGATTTAATTCAATTATGCAACAAATCTACATATTCTTGTATTTACGATATATTGTTATCTTAAAATTATTTATCTAACTTGTTGATTATTTGTAACATTCGAGGATATATGTACATTAATAAATATGTACAGAGATATGCACAGTCGTCTGTTCGCATATTCCAAAAAAACATGTGTAGAAACATATGTTTTTTAATTGGTTGTCCGCGTTAAGCTTTTTGTCAGTTTAAGCTCCCACAACACCTGGGTTAGTCGTTAAAATATTCAAAACATATGTATGTATGTATATACGTATGTATGTATGTAAAATATTATGTACGTTTATCAGTTAAATTTTTATTAAAATTAAAATCTTGCCACTTTTTAACACGAACACTTTAACATGGTGGACGCTTAAGTAAAAATACTGTTATATTTATTCCATTTGTAGCAGTTGCTAACTTCATACAAACGAGTGTACATCGTAGGTATGTTTGATTAATAAGCCGCGATCACAACCGTTCACCATTGAAGTTAAGTCGACAATGAATTGAGTTGGAAATTCTTGCACCTATTTTGAACGCACACCAAAATGCTTGATATGTATGTATGTACATATATACGGTAGTATGCAAGCGAGTGGCACCGGTTGGTGTATCGCTCGGTTTGGTTTTCGCAATTTCTTGTAAATAACTTTACTTGCTGTTATTGGAGTAATACTCATTTGTCTATGAACTTATGTACACTCATATTTATGCATACCCTGTACAAAATGTGACAAGTGCGGAATGAGTTCGCGATTATCGCAAAGGAACATGTGACCAATGATATCCAGGAGACTTAACGTGAAAAAAACGTTCAGGCTTTGAAGAGAAATGTAAACAATGATTAAAATCTTTATTTAAATATTTATATCTTACATTTGAAATTAATTATAAAGAATAATCCGGGTGTAGTCTCTTTAAAGATTATTCCCAAAATTATTAGCATTTATTTGCATACCATACCATATACCCTAGGAAAACGTGCGTATGCCTGTGCGACAGGAAGTATTTGATTATTAATATTGCTCTGTTGCCCGCTATGAGCAAATCATTTCAAATACACATTCATGTTCTCTTCATTCGAAAGTAGTGAGCATTGAAACTAGAAAAGCTTTTGCTGTTTTATTGTTAAATAGATTACAGACAAAAAAGGGAAATGTTAAAAGCTTTCTCAAGCATGGTAACAAAGTTTGGCTGTATAAAAGAGGAACAGAGTAATGGTAAAAAGTGTGTATATTTGTAAGCATTTTGGCAAATTTTGGCAACATTGACTGTTCTCGAAAGATATGGTGCTGATCGCATTTTTAGTAAAAATGTTAATAAATAACAATAATCGTAGTACGCCTTCATTGCAATGTGTAAATTTTGCAATACCACGTGAAAAATAAGGCATGAACATTTGATTTTTTTTATAGGTACCGTACTATTTACGTACACCTAGCTATGTACCCACATATGTACGTAATCTAAGCCATTTAATTGGATTAACTGATTGATTTCACTAACGATCATCGCGTGAAAGAAGCATACATACATACATACGTATGTTATGCACAGTAAGGTTAGTATGTTTGTTTATACGTTTTGCATTTACTACAGTATACTCTCGAAAAGTAAATTCTCAGAAAGTAAATAATCGCGGAAAAGTAAATCACCTTTAAGATTACACATGCACCTCGAAAAAGTAAATTTTTTAATTTACTTTTCAGAGAGTGTGATAAAAAATTCGAAACGAAGCAAGCAGCGTTTTTTACGATGTTGCAAAAACATTTACTCTCTTGTTTATCGTGTCTGTTTAGTAAATAAACTTTGAGATATGTACATATGTAAATGGTCAGAAAATATATTGCAAAAGAAAAAAAAAAACAAAAGAATATTCAAAATTTTTTCTCTTCATAATAAATACATATGTTTTTCATGTAAATCCATATGTTTTTCATGTAAATCCATATGTTTTATTGAAGCAAATAAATGAATGAATTTTTAAGGTTTAAAAATGCATTTAATATTATAAAAACAGATAATTTATGTATATATTTGGAAAAGTAAATTTTTCGAAAAAGTAAATTACCCAAAATACCAATCGATTTACTTTTCGAGAGTATACTGTACTTCATAATGAGTAATGGTGCTATATTCACTATGTAAAAAGTTTGATTAAATGTTATAACAATAATCAAAACTTGACAAAGAAAAGATTTGAAAAGAGAAATTTTGGATAAATTTTGTAAATTTTTATAGAATCTTTTTTTTCAAAAGAGATATCCAGATAATTTTTAGTGTTAACTCTGCATATGTATATTATTATAACATTTTGACACATCCCCTGCATATTTACATGTGTTCATTTGATTATTTTCACGTAAATGTTTTTGTATGCACATTTGTACATATATATGTACAAATATAGAATGTATGTAGATAACTACTTTACGTCGTACATATGTATGTGCATTTTACTCTTTTTTGCCATAGTCCGTTGTGGAAGCCGAAACCTGTCTTGCGCTCTGCTTTGTTATACCTAATACGTTTACGACACGACCGTCTCAATTACGAGTAGAAAGAAAGATTTTACAACTTCGGAAGGCAATCGAATCGAATAATTTAATCGGAGTAAAGTGTGAAGAAATAGACAATTTCTAAATGTTTCTTAAAAAATGTTTTGTTTTTTTGCATAAAATAATTCGTTTTTATATACAATCCATACACTCACATTTCTATCAACAATTAAATTAGGACCCTCTGTAACTGCCTACCCAAAAGTATTGTTTTAAGCAATTTTATTGATGTTACTAAATTACTTGCTTAACTGTTTTAAGAAAACATATTTAATATGTATGTATTTTATTATTACTATTACTGAGATAATGCATATGTAAGTATGTATGTATGTATATATTGCTGTTGATATTTGATAATTGAAATAAATGTACATATGTAAATGTACGAATGTGCAAAGCATGATCCAACAAGTAGCTGTGCTGCCGAGTTGTGTGTTGTGAGTCAATCATAATGAAACTTGTGGGAAAGTCCAGAATAGTACCCGATTTTATAATTTTTACTTTGCTTCTAAATTTATCATATTGACTTAGAAACGTGAATACAAATAAATATTTATGTAAATGTTTGGTTTTTGATAGTTGGTGACGGTATTTTCAATAAAAATGATTCGTTTAGCATTAACAACAAATATCCGTTTGGACTACGCATGTATTAATGAAGCTGTTTACGAAATCAGAGCTATAAAAAACATAAAAAGACAGCACATTGTACAAAATTGATAACCATGATTCAATTTTTGCTAAATCCGCATATAAAGAACAAAAAATTTTAAATTCTGTCATTTTCAAAGAACTGATCGTACGTTTTTTCATACCTATCTATGTAATTGCTTAAACAAATTTATGAATATCATGAGCTAAGGATATGAGTAATCAAATTATCTTTAAATAAATGTTGATAACTACATAAAAAAACATGAATCTGTAATAAAATTTTTGGTATGGAAAATTTGAGATGTGTAAATTTACCTTTATTTTCATTTCCAGTGATTATACTTTTTAATCTAATCAAGCATGCTGTCTGCTCCAAGTTCTCTAATTGTGGGTATTTTAAATATTAATTCCTAGTTCACTGTTTCACTTTTCTCATTTATTCGTGTATCATATTATTTTACTCTCAGTAGATTTACGCACACCGACACATTTTATGTTTGTAGGTTTATTAAGCATGTATAGTATTTACTAGTAACTCTTTTTCGTTGACGGGAATACGTGATCGGTATAAATAAGCCGTAATTGCACTGAATGTATAATATAGCATTTATATTTGTATATGTTTATGTAGGTATTTACAAGCATACACCACATTTAATATATGTTTAATCACACATTAATATGTGTATATCAATGCAGTGGAGCACCAAAATAGACGCGAAATTCACCAGTTTGTAACTAGAAATTCCTGTCTACACATAAAATCCAATTAGACTGAAAAACATCAAATTTATTCCAATTTTAGAACATTTTTATACAAGTGGTTGGGAAGTATAATCCAACAATCATTAGCCGCTTATTATTCTTCCAACAGCACCTCCAAGAAAAGGATCAATCGGCTGATCGTCAGCATGCTACCACATACATATGCATATATGCATGTGTACATATTTCTTTATATTATATATTCTATACGTGAGCATGTGTGTACGTATGTGCACATGTGTGTGTATGCCAATCCGTTAGCAAAGCAATATGTTCGCATGGTATACATTTAATCAATGTTTTTCTGCTTTATAATGTTCGTAACTTACATAAATCACTTTTTTTTTTGCAATTTACTCATTTCAGAAGGGTATATTCACTCACAAAATCAACTATGAAAAATTTGGTTCGATAAATACAAATTAAGAAATTTTTAAACACGTCAACGACATTTAAACACTCCGTCACTGTGAACTCAACAACAAATGTGAACGAAACGGCGTGAAAGCGAAATGCAGACTAAAGCTACAACTTTTAATAAACCGATCTCTTAAAAATTTTGAGAGTCTTGCCCATTCCAGAGCTTCGGTGCTCTACACTCTCTAAGCCACCTCCCTTTATTACTATCATTGTTGTTGTACGTCACATGTTACATAGGGTTATCATCGCGGCTATCGCTTTGTATAACCATACATATGTACATATGAAGATGTAGATACGATATAACTATTATACCTACGTTTATAAATTTGTAAGTAAATTCACTCGTCAATTGAGCTAGTCACGATCGTTGACGACACTTGGAGTCGACCGCGAATGGTTGTTCACTGAACGGTATTAATCCATGGAATAGCTTCTAACTAATCATGGAATAACTTCTAACTAAACATATTTGAAATACACATGTACATACATAGTATGTACACATGTATGTACATATGTGTTTTAGGATAGATAGATATGAATCTCTACAGAAATAACCAAGTTGCACGAATATTTTTTAAGGTATACAGTACTCAAAGTATAATTATCTATATTGAGTTATCTAAATTTCACTTTTTGATATAATTTACCAAATCCAAACTCAGTACCCCACTCTAAAAAATTGCAGTGACGTCCGTAATGTTGCGGACAAAAAGGTCATTTAAATTCTCTGCTACCCCTAACCCGATTGGTGTAAAAGTTGTATTTAGTTTAATATACATATATTTCACGATTTTTTTTGTTTATTATGTATGTATAAACTTTTAAAAGAGGAAAATATGTTAGAGTTTCAGTTCAGTCTCTCAGTATCTTTACAAATTCAACCGCCTCAAATATCTGATGCGTAGTGCTGTTGGGTGAACTCTAAATGACTTCGTCTCAAATTCCTGAGGCACTGTGCTATACGGTGGACACCTATTTAAATAAAGCCTTAACTGTTAAAAGACATACATACATATGTATTTATTTATAAATATTTTCGATATGTTTTTTTTTTCGCAGAATATACAACTTTTAGAAAAACTCTGTAAATATTTAACACTACTCAATAATTGATTTGTTTGGTTTTTCCTAATGTACATAGAAATATGTATGTATGTATAAGTACATACTTATGTATATATTGGGATATTTTGCTCCACAAATTGATACAATTTCAAAAGTTCTCGCTCTGCTGCTTTTCATTTCTAAATTAGGGAGACATGCTGATATATTTAAACCTTTAAAAATTTCGACAATTTGTATTAATGTTTAAAATGGTATAATAGCAACAAATAATTGTACAGTTTGATATACAACTTGTGTACGGCTATGTGACTCATACGGTGGCTATAATACACTATCGAAAACTCACCATATGGTTGTATAACGACAAAAATGTCATTTGAACTCTCAATATTTCTCACGACCGAAACTTCACACAAACAATCAAAATATTACTTGTGTAGCAGAGAATGGTAAAGCTTTTGTGAATGGAAAGCTTTTTTATTGTATAAAGACACATATAAATGCATGCTATGTTACAAACATACATACATAAAAGACGGCTACGTCTCACTCCTAATTACGCATACATTGTAACATATTTCAGTAAATGATGTACATACATACATACATCAAATTCAAATCGATATCCTTCGAAATCCCAGCGTGAGTCATTGTTGGTTTCTTGGAATAAGATGTTTGCACTCATCATAGCATTTGTAGCTATGTATGTGGCGCCAAAAGTTTCATGAAGCCAAGACTTCTTCCTCATTCCACTTATTACATTATGGAAGTCCTTTTATATAAATAATTCGACTTTTTTGTACATACATATGTAAGTACAAGTAGTAAGCTGAAATACAACAAGTGTTTTACGTTATTATTGATTTTTCACTTTGTGAAAACAGCAATGTCCTTCAATGCGCAAGAACCTCATTTCAATGCTAAGGTGAAAGTGAATGAGTGCGCTCTTGCCTTGCCATGACCTATTGAAAAAGGGGAGTTGTGCAATTTCCCCCTCTTTTTAAGCTTGAAATATGTCCATACAATGCATGCGTAGTCGTGCACATATGTATATATGCCACAATATAAGTACATAAGATTCGTGGACTACTGGGAAGTATGTGCTCCCATCGTGCAGTACTCAATACATAGTATGTTCTTTAAATTAGCAATGGCTAGTACTATTTTACGTTAGCGGTGATTCCGTTTGGGCTTGTAGAAATTTACAAATACGTTTCAAGATTTTCTATGTTATTCCAAAGTTTAATAACACATTGTTTCAAATATTTCCAAATTTCTATTTGACAGATCAAAACTTAAATCCATACATCAGTATTTTAAGTTCTTCCAAAAATATCAATATCCAAGTTTTTTCCTGTCAATAACTTTATTTATTTATATCTGTGTTATGTATGTATGAGTAGAAGTAACATTTGCATTCAAACTCAATATATCTTTGTTTCATAAAAATCGGAAAAATTTCGAAGCAACATTCAATTTTTGGTAAATAATTTGTGTTTCAATTTTTCACTAGTCCTAGTAAATTATTATAGTCAAAGTCTTAAAAAATTCGCACTATTGGAAGGTTATGTAATTTATAAATATTCGTATACTACATACATATATTTAAATTTGAAATTTCGAGAACTAAATTAATGCAATTTTGCCTATGAGTGCAGTTTATAGTGCATAGTAAAAATTATTTCCGTTAGCGAATGTACCCAAAGCCTCGGTATGTAAACAATATATTTATCTAATTTATATGATACTTATTAGCCTTTTGGTTCACCAAGTTGGGAATAATGTTCACCGGTACTATGGACTTAGACTCCAATCGAAAGGGAAGGTTGAGTTTGTCAAAGGATAATTTTCAAAATGAACACAGCACTTTTTCAATAACTAAGCAATTTCCTAATGACTATTCTAATGTTTCGAGACATATAGAATTTTCACCCATCGATAATCCAATAGTCGCAGAGCAAACTAATAGTCTATATCTTAAGTGCGCAAACTCAAAAAATGGGGAATATTATAGCTGTGCAGCGGATACTGAGCTTCGATTAGCTAGTATGCGCATTTTTGCTACGATTATGCTGAATGCCTGGCGTCGTCGTCGCGAGGATGTGAAACGTTTATTATTGAAAGTAGAAGATCTTAAAAAAGGAGTAAGAATAAAACATATGTAAATGAGTTTTCCAAATTGTATGTATGTATAATCTTCGATTAGTCACAAAAGGCCAAAAATCAGATTCATGTTTACAACACACTGTTTCGGGTCGAACAAAAGCGAAATGATGAGCTCGCTTGTCAACTCAAGTGTTCGTTGGAAAGCGTTATGCAGGCAAAGTCTTCTTGTGAAAACCTTAACACCAATGTGATTAGTTTAAGAGCGGAACGTGTACTTCTTGAGCAAGATCTGGCAATTAAAAGCAAGGAAATTGAGGCACTTACTGATATACTAAGCCAAACCAAAGAACAGCTTTTCCAGTCGATGATAGATCAACATAATTTACGCTTTGCTCTTAACAAGGAACAACGCTCGGTGAAGGTGCTTGAGAATCAAAAAAATAATTTAATAAATGAGGTATGTATCGGCTTGATTCGGTTATGTGTTATATTTGCAATTGTAAATAATAACGACAATTAACATACAGAACAGCACATATTTAGAAATATTTTATATTGCATTCTTCGCTTTCTGTTTCATTAGTTGGACACAGATAATAGTGTATATGATCTAAAAGCCATCTTAAAGCGAAATAAAAGCGTTAGGAAAAATCTTTTGCAAACTGAGACAGGAGGACGTAAATGTTATTATTAATCTAAGTGATATTCATTTATACATGATATTGTGCAATTTCATTGATTTGTTTTGAAACGAATGGAGATTTCGAAAAATCGCTTAATTTTTATTTACATATTTAACGAATTAATAATACAAAATTCATTAATTGCAAGAAATATTCTCCAAAATGTTGAGAAATGTTGCCAAAATACCAGCCCTTAAAAGAAAAAAATTTAAGTCTGTTTCAGTTTCGTCTATTTGGCTATCATGGGAATTGTCGACAAGCCTTTATTAATGTAATATAACGTAATATTCAATACGTAATATTCAATACGTTATATTTCACAACTTTTTCCCCCAATGTACGCAAAACCAAAGGTTTAAAGTTCCAAAAACGTCAATGAAATCGCGCTCCCCCTTTACCATATACAATTTCAGCTGTCTCTGCCAAACTCAGTTAAACTTGTAGTTTAGCACCAAATAATATAGTATTTTCGATTATTTTAACAAATATTAGCTAAAAAAAGTGTTATCCGTTTTGGAAATTTTACTGAACATTAATGTTCCACTAAGTTAAACTTATCAAATATTACTTTCTTGCATATGGCAGAGAAATTTCAATGAATTTTTATCTTCCTAGCTATACCAGTTAACAAATGAGAGCCGCGAAACCGAAGACAAATATCGCACAGAAATGGTGCGAAAAGAAATTGATTGTGAGCGCGCCAATGGCAAGGTCAAACTTCTGGAAGCAAAGTTGAATGATTTGAAAGAGTAAGTTGCCGCTCTGATAAAAGCACACTAATATCATTTGCATTTACAGGAAGTCCCGTAAACTTGATAAATCTGCAGATAATGAAAAACGACTCCGGCGCGAAACAGAAAGTTTGCAAAAAACAGTGGTGGCACTTCAAAAAGCACTCGAAAATACATTTGTTAAACGTTTTTACAGGTGCTGGGATAAGATGCGCATTTATCAATATAAGGGGCTTCACGTTGCACAGATATGTTTATATTGCTTGTTACCCGCCGTGCCTATGCCAGCTACATGTTCTAAACAAATAAACAGCAATAACTTATTTAGTCAGGGAGATTACTTCAAAGAAATTAGGTTTTAATTTCCGATATGGAAACCAACGAAAGCTCAATTAAAGTCCCATTAAAATCCTCCAATAGAAATGGCAAAGTTAAAATATTCCGTCTTTCATTTAAATTATAATTCAATGTTCCATAGGATTTTTGGAAAAATAACTGAGAACGTAAAACTTTGTGTTAATAAAAGTGTCAGTGGGGATATGTTTAACTGCTCAAATGCAAAACAGTAATTTGATAGGCAACTATTGAAATTTGAAAAACAAAGAATATGCATATATGTTCTGTGTTATCGCAATTAGTCGCCATGTCGAAGAAATATCTACCATAAGAAGGATAATGAACTCAAGTCCATGTAATACCAAATATGACTCACTTCGAAAACGTACTACTGCAAAGTATCGATACAGTATGACACAGTTTTTATAACTACAAAACAACATTGCAAAATGATACATTGTATAATTTGGCGTTATAGAATACTTACTGCAATGCTTACATTCCCAATTAGCTGTTTTGGTTTTGCGAGCGTATGACGATAAAAAAGTTGCAGACGATAGTCTAACTAAATACTTCAATCTTCTCCTTGATTCTATAAAATTTTCATCATATTTTGCACAATTTTTCGTAATTTGGTTATTTATGGTTACCTAGGAAAATTTCTAGTCTCAACACTAAACTTTTCTAAGATTCACTTTGCAGAATAGTCATGGGTTTGATAAAATCTATCACTATTCGCTGTATTTGAGGATCATTAAGTATTTCACCTTTCAACTGTTCCGTACTAAGCTTCGAAAACTCTCTACAAATGTTATTAAAACACTTCCAAAATTATGTTCTCGTAAAGCTGTGTAATCTCAATAGTCAATAGTTTTAGGTGATAGAAATAGGTTACTGATGAATACATATCAATACTCTAAAATTATCTTTTATATGTTGGCGATAACACACAAAACTAATTGTAATTTGATATTTGTTTATTTATAGTTTAAAAATGTAGACATGGTTGTAGTCCGATTTCAACAATTTTCAATGTTAAGTACTAATATAAGTAAATATGTAAAATTTGGTAGAAATCGGTCAAGTAGTACTTGAGATATAGAATTTCACCTAAAGGTAGGCAATGTCACGCCTATTGTCCAATTTTTACACCGATTCTTCTAACGTATTTATATAGTGATTTATCACACCTTTTGTAGTTTTCAACAACAAACGCTTATATGGGGAGAAAGTGTGGTAACCTACCGATTTTATCTATTTCCGCACTGTATTTTAATTTAATTTGTGAATTAGTTATAGTACTTTTTTTAGACGAGTACATGTACCGCCACTGGGAATTCAACTCGTCTCGTCACCCTTATCATGTATATATAAGTATATAACTCTATCTCGATTGATTTTAGGCATAACAAAGTATCGTTAAGTGAACGAAACTATTATCCTCTGAGGGAATATAAAAATGGAGTTAGATATTAGTGTAAAGTTATCGCTGTTTGAAGCATAGACCAGTTTTTAGATGATTGCCCTGTATTATACATACACATGTAAAAACACACTCAACATTGAAAAACGTTAGTTTGCAACTCAGTTGCGCTTATTTGTCTTTATGGTAGGTATGTAGATGTGCTAATTTGCAGTGAAAATCCACGAAACGAAGAGGTGAAACTATTTGTTATTTGCGTTTAAAGGCGCACATATTACATTTGATAGTAACGGTACGTTTAAACCGCTCACATAAACATAATATGTACATACCTGTATATGTTTGTACATATGTATATGTATGTGCTTACAGAAGTAAGTTTATATAAATTGAATGTACATACATATGTATGTGCCTATACATTCATATACATATCAAATCGCTTTAATCCGAATTTTTAGAAACCAGATACAGTTACAGCACCCCTCCGATTAGTGGAGCTTATATGGCTCAAGAAGTCGAGACCATGTCGGCATGAGTTGTTTTCATTCAAAAAAATGTTACATGGACCACGTTTGCGACATTTTTAATTGACCACAATCGCACGAAAATTTGATTAGTTACTGTTCCATTCAAACATGCACGTGTGCTTATGGGTACATGTGCAAGTGTGCTTATATCATTCGAAAAATACACTTTTAAGCGGCCGGCACAACTCCGTACGCACGTATGTACATAAATATGTAAGTCGGTCTGCTACGTTAAATGTGGATACTCGACGTTGAATTTCATTTGAAGCCAAATTTAAACTTCAGTCGTTGTTAAGATGTTGACGCCGTCGCACATAGTGTCGCGGAAATAAATATTTAAAAGTGCCGTCCCATTTCAAGCATACATATGTATATAAGTTCGATAACATTGAAGAGAAATTTACTATTAGATACAACCATACTAAACAGCACATTTTTGCAATCTTGAATATTGCCAATATCAACCCACGTAACATAAAACGATTTATAGTTTGAGGTGTCTTTAAGTGCAAACAAAAGATTTTCTCTCCTTACCTATTTTTAAAAATCTTCATTGATTTTTCGAAAATTTACCCCGAAAACCGGTGTTGCAATTTTAAATTAATAGAATACAAAACTAAAGCGGCTAATTAAAGGAAAGAAGCATTGAAATGTTTGGCGCTAGCTCCACACCTCAGCAGCGGCTTCTTCACATGGATAACCCTCTCTACGCAATCCTGCAATTCATCTGGGATTTACTCGTGTTTCTCGTAAAAACCATCTTTTTTACCACACAAACCATATATTATTCACTACTTCCAAATTATTTGAGGAAAATGAAGGTGTGTATAAACTTTACAGAAAATATTCATAATATTGTATATACAACCCATGATACACGGAAGAGTTTAGCCACAAACTTGTCACACATCTAATATAGGCTAAATAGTGATACACATTAATAGTTTGGAAAGTTTATATGAAAAATCTGTAAATGAAAGCTGGTATGCTCCTAGGGGATTTTAATTAATTCGCTCAAAATCAACAGAGTGTGAGCTAAATTAACTTTTTCACCTAAGGACTTCTGCACGAATGTTCGCGTATAGAAATTTCTGAGAATTTTTGTGAGAATGAATATGCTTTACCAAATCGTATGTTGGTTATTTAGCATACTAAATAATGACAGTGACGGTGCCGAGTCAATATCAATGCGGATACCACAAATGGAAGGAAATACGCAAATAATCCATATATAAACGCTCAAAATCAATTAGTATTCCAAAAGTATCCGAGGAAACCAATTTTTTAGTGCCTTTTGTATATTAAGTTGTGTACCCGGCATGCATATTTTTATACTCGCAATATGTTGTGCAGAGCGCTAATGTGTTTCCTTCACCTAACGGCTTATGGTTTAAAAATGAGCAAAATCAGCCTACAGTCGCGCTTACTTTCTATAAAACGCTATTTGACGTTGCGAACAAACCTTTAAATTTTTTAATGCAGAATACATGTACATATGTATATACTTTTGAATATGAAAATACTTTTGATGCTCTTAATAACTAACATTTAACGAATTATTTTCCTGGTATAAGAACAAAAAATTAACCGATATGAAAAATATATGTACGCATTTGAGTACAGAAAAATGGATGTGAAAGGTTTTTCAAACTCGAGAAAGACCCTTAAAACACAGATGAAAATATAAAAATGCAAATTCTTTGTAACCCGAAAAACTGTCAAACAATCCGCAACCTCTTCCAATTTGTCTGAAACATTCCATAATATCGGCACACTGTTGCCGAGCAAATAGATTTTTAAAGTTTAAAAACAGTTTCAAGCTCATAATTATGAAATGCCAATCGCTACAATGAATGCTTTGATATTCATATTCCAATACATATAAAAGCAAAAAAGCTGGTAGTAAGTAGTATTAACAACTTTCACTTTTTATTATCGAAATTAGCTATGCATACATATACACATATTTATATATTATATTTAGCATTATAAAGATTAAATATTTGATACTACTTTACGTACATATGTATACACACGTATATATATATATATATATTTACTACAACTGTACTGTACATCAATATATTCGCAATATTATGTACTATATATATATTCGGAAACATTCATAATTACATTCCCGTTCAAATTGTAGAATGTTTCAGGACAAGTAGTACTGATCACCGGCGGTGGAGGAGGAGTAGGACGCTTGTTGTCCCTGAACTTTGCCAAACAAAATGCTCGTGTGGTCATATGGGACATCAACCAAGAAGGTATGAGAAAATGTCTTAGTCAATGTATTCTTAAACTCGTATTAGTTAACACTAATTTTCGGAGTATTATAAATATTATTCTGATACAATGCTTAAATTTTTAATTGGAAAACTTAAACGTGTAACCGAAACAAATTCAAATTTTTAAACAATAAATCCACTTTTTTCATCAGCTATCAAAACTACCATAGATTTGCTCGCCCGAAATGGGTATACTTGTAAAGGATATGTAGTTGATATATCTGACCGTGATCAAGTGTATGAGCGAGCGGCACAAACTATTAACGAAATAGGTAATATCGATATACTATGCAATAATGCTGGTGTCGTTTGCTGCCGCCCATTCTGGGATTTACCTGATCGTGTTATACAGAATACATATAACATTAACATAATTTCCCACTATTGGACAGTGAAAGCATTTCTTCCGCAAATGATGCAAAATAACAGGGGTCACATTGTGACTGTGGGTTCAGTGACTGGCATGTTAGGCACTTACGGTTGTAGTGATTATAGTGCAACAAAATTTGCCTGCGTTGGGTTTCATGAAAGCCTATTAACCGATTTAAAAACACACGGATATGATGGCATACACATGACATTGATTTGTCCTTATTATATCAACACCGGTATGTTCTCAGGCGTACGACCACGAATGTTTCCAATGTTGCATCCACAGTATGTTGCTGACCGCATACTTGAAGCTATCCGAAAGAACGAAGTATGGTGTGTGCTACCTCATACTATACGGGTACTTACTCCACTCAAATGGTAAGCTATTCAAAAAAAAATCTAGTATGTTTTTTTAAATTCCACGTACACTCTTCTTAACAGTCTATTGCCTGCGAAAGTGTGCTGGGAACTAATGTCTAGAGTTATCCGTGGACCAGAATCAATGATGATGTTTCAAGGGCGGGGCAGAGTTCCCGCAGGTTAAGATAATGGCGGAATAAATCGATTTATGTTGTAAATTAAATTAAAATCAACATTTTAAAAATTCTTATTTATTTAACTCTAAGTTAAACCGAAATACGAATATGGTTTAAGGATCCTTTTGCAAGGATGGTTAGCAGCCATCTGTCGATTATTACTATTTATTGCTTTGCAGTCGAAGGAGTTTTTCAACAAAAATTTTTATTTTATTGAAAATGCTTGTTGAAAAGGTATATGTACATAAGTATGAATGCTTTTATGTTTTTTCTACATATATTTCAAAAGCATCGCAGATGCACAAAAAACATTAGTAAATTAAAGAATGTTTAATCTATACACGATTAGCATATGTTATAATTATTTGGTATTTATGTATGTTTAATAAAGAAAAAATTAGAGTGGCTGAAAATACAAACGCAATTACCAAATCTAGTGGAATATTTGTGTGCATATGATCGACACTGCCTTCTTTACTTTAGGCATAGGGCTAATAAGTTTAACGGCATGTGTGTTAGCTTCTAAGTTGATTCTTTCAATGCATTGAAGTTTTGGTAGTCGTAAATTATGTACTGTGATTTTACTACATGAAATTCTAAAGTTTTCAGCTTTATTATCATATCAATGGGAATATTTTCAAATCATACTTATTGTTCTTGCCCACGGTAGAATTTTGAAGAAAAACACATTATTAAAAAATCAAAATTTTATTTAACGCTTAACGGACTTTTCAGGTCTATTCCCTGGTAGTAAACAATGTTGAAATCTTACATTAATTACACAGATTTTTATTATGATCGACTAGACATTAAATATAGCTTTCTCTCGCATAGGGCTAATGAGATACAAAGTTCCTTAGTTGCCATACATATTCTTTTAATGTATTTGACTTTCGAGGTATTTTTCTGCGATTTCACCCTTCAAAGTTAAAATAAAGCTTTATAATATGTATATGTTGAAGTTTTTCCACTTTTTGTAACTATTCCGTGCACATCTCATATTCTGTCATCACAAATCTTGCCATCAGACTATGACGCCTCCGATTACTCAGAATTTGACTATTTTATCCAGTCTCTCTATGACGTACACTGCGTCATATGCGGGTATGGAAATTAGCAAGCCTTGTTAGATCTTGACGATTTGTTAATCAATGACATTAATCTAAACAAAATATTAAAGTATATATATTAAGAATGCTGATAAAAACATTTTTTGTGTATTGTAATTTTGTATATCAGTTTTTTTCGTATTGATAAATCATCCAATAATTTTCAGATGTCCCTATCATAAAATTTCATCAGTAAAATCTATATAAAAAAATCCAAATTCATATAACAAAAAAAAATTACCATTTTGTCTGCAATACATATTTTCCCAGTAGTATTCAGACGCTCTTGTAAAAAACCATCATAATTAGATATGTTAACACTTCATATATTACGATATGGCGCAGGTTTTTTAGGCATCTTTTACACAGAAATTTAAATTCCAACACCTGCAAGCAAAAAGTATTTGGTAATGAAAGCAATATATAATTAAATATATAACTCTGGAATTTTACGAGTCAGAAATTGATAAATCATACATTAATTTTCAGATGTCCCTATTATATTGTCATCACTAGTCACTAGAACCCATTTAATAATAATTTATATTTACCTAAATTGATAGAATATTGTAGAGCCGGAACATTGGTAAAGCTCCAGAAAATCTAGAACATACACATTATATCAGAAAACACTAATACTCTACACTTCCTCATTAAAGTAATTGAAAACGCATTTAAGTATTGCTTACCTTTAAAATTTTCCATTGTTTTAGGGTGCCACACAATTCTGCAATAGAAAATTGAATAAATTATAATGGCTTGTACTTAATCTAATAAAAAAAATTGAGAACTAACTTTTCTACATAACTTTACATCTACCATAACTACTTGCACCACGTGGAAAAACTTATTAAATGTGGCATACATATCTGATTATGGTTATACAATGTACATATCAGACTGTATGAGACACGTAATCCTCTAATTAGAGAAAACAATTTTTCATCGAAATAAAATCGTAGTAAAAATCGTTACTGAAGAATATAAAAATTCTGATAACTACGGATAACCACTTACACCAAGCAATCAGCAGGAGCAATATTTAATATGACAAATTTATCGAGTAAACAATTGTCTGTGGAACTGGTAAATAGTAAGAAAAAAACTACTAATTCATTTAACGTGGTAACATCAGAACACGTCATAATATCATGCCTGTCTTTAAGAAATGACAATCGAGAGCATATCGGAAAGAACAAAAGGGCACTGGCTGAATTATAATTTATATTGTGGCGACGCTTTGAAAATTAAAAAAAATAATCATTTTAATATAATAAGAAACATCTCGCAATTAATAGTCAAAAATAGGGAGTGAATAAGGAGAATTTAAAAGATTGTAATGGATCACGAATATGAGGGAAAACCTGACTTGGAGGTAGTTGCGAGAACATCAGGTGCTAATAACGTCAAACAAAATAAAAAATCTGCGCTTGATGATTTAGTACAAAGTGTGACTTTACATATTCGGAACCCTATAGCCCTAAGCGGCATAGTAATGCCTTTTGTTATTTTATATTTGGGCGCATTTTATGCTTGGATTTTTATTTACGGCGTTGATGTACACTACGAAGCCGGTCTTATCACAGTCGCTGTAATCGCTTTCATTCAGATTTTAGCCTTACTTTGTTGCTATTGGAGTGTTCATGTACTTACATTTCTTAATTGCCGCAATGTTAAAACACCAGGGGTAGGCGTTTTAGCTAAAGTCATACCCACAGCAAACAATGGGTCATCCCAATTAGTTCAAATAAACGGCATTAGATTAGCTAACGGTAATAAGCAGCTATATTTTATTTTTCAAAAAACAAAATATGTTTGGGATGAAGAAAGGAAAACATTTCGTGGAATAGCTTTTCCTGTACACGAAACCTTACGACATTATACGCGCAGTCGTGGACACGAAACTGAAAGCTCTGTTAAATTAGCTGAACAATTATATGGGTTAAATGAAATGAAAATGGTTGTACCAGAGTTCTATGAATTATTCATTGAACGTGCCACAGCACCATTTTTTGTTTTTCAAATATTCTCAGTGGCTTTGTGGTGTTTGGACGAATATTGGTACTATTCATTATTTACACTATTTATGATGATAATTTTTGAGTGTACTCTTGTTGGTCAACAACTTCATAATATGTCCGAGATAAGAAAAATGGGGAATAAACCATATGTGCTAAATGCTCTGCGGCAAAATAAATGGAGACAAATAAATTCTGATCAATTAGTTCCAGGAGATATTGTATCTATAACTAGATCACAAAACGATAATTTGGTTCCCTGTGACATCGTCTTACTTCGTGGTAATTGTATAGTTGATGAGAGTATGTTGACGGGTGAGTTTAAAGCTAGAAATATATATTATAAAAGGATATGTAAATGTAAGCATTTTATATTTAGGGGAGTCGGTGCCTCAAATGAAAGAATCATTAGAAACGTTGGATCATTTGGATAAAGAACTTGATATGGAAGGGGAAAGCAAATTGTTCATTCTTTTTGGAGGAACTAAAGTTGTTCAACACACCGCTCCTACAAAGGATGCATTGCGAGCCCCTGATAGTGGTTGTATTGGTTACGTATTACGCACTGGGTTCAATACATCTCAGGGAAAATTATTAAGAACCATTCTCTTTGGTGTAAATCGCGTAACCGAAAATAATCTGGAGACTTTTGCTTTCATCTTATTTCTTATGGTATTTGCTGTTGCAGCTGCTGTTTATGTGTGGATTAAGGGCACCGAGGATCCAGATCGAAGCCGTTATAAATTATTCTTAGAGTGCACTCTAATATTGACGTCTATTATTCCACCCGATTTACCAATTGAATTAACGTTAGCAGTGAATACATCGCTTATGCAATTGTCAAAACTCTTTGTGTTTTGCACCGAGCCATTCCGTATTCCCTTTGCTGGAAAAGTAGAAATTTGTTGTTTTGATAAGACTGGAACTCTTACATCGGATAATTTGATGGTTGAAGGGATAGTGGGATTAACAGATGACTATGTAGTTGTACCAATGGAAAAAGCTGAAGACATAACAATACAAGCTGTCGCGACATGCCACGCCTTAGTAATGCTTGACGATGGTTTGGTTGGAGATCCACTTGAGAAGGCAATGCTTACCGCGGCCGATTGGAGTTTAACGAAACAAGACACTGTTATTCCAAAACGAGGAAAATTAAAACCTCTTCGTATTTTTCATCGTTATTATTTCTCTTCAGCATTAAAAAGGATGTCAGTATTAGCTAGCTATTTGGAACCATTTAACAATGAAGTTTATATTGGCACTGTAAAGGGAGCCCCTGAAGTTATTCAGAAAATGTTAAAAGAAGTCCCTAAGAATTATGAAAAGGTAAGAGCTTGGTCAGATTGCGCCTCTGATAATATTCAAATGCTAAATAATATTTGATATTTGCAGACATTTCTTGAGTATTCTCGTCGGGGTGCGCGAGTTTTAGCGTTGGGTATAAAAAAGTTCGGCCCAATGGACGCGCAACGTGTCCGAGATTTGAAAAGAGAGGATGTAGAAAGTGATTTGACTTTTGCTGGTTTTGTTATAATATCATGTCCTATAAAACCCGATTCTAAATTTGTAATCAAAGAACTTATACATGCTTCGCACAAAGTTGTAATGATTACTGGAGATAACCCACTTACAGCTTGTCACGTAGCCAAAGAATTACGTTTTACACGTAAAAAACTACTAATTCTTACTCGTAACGAAAGCACCAATGAAAAGTGTATTGAATGGCAATGGGTTTCAATTGACACAGAGTCTGTTTTTGATCTTAAACACGAGTTGAAAGCTTTGCTGAGTGGAAATGATCTATGTATTACTGGAGAAGGCTTACAGTACCTCAGAGAACAAGAAAATTTATATTTATTAAAAATATTACCGTATATTACAGTGTGCGCACGCTTTGCACCTAAACAAAAGGAATATGTTATCACTTCTTTGAAGCATCTAGGTTATTACACACTTATGTGTGGTGATGGTACCAATGATGTAGGTGCCCTTAAACATGCCCATGTAGGTGTATCTCTGCTGAGTAATGGACCAATAAAACCTAAAAAGAGGCGTGATATCACGAATGGAACTGCATCAATTTTTTCTGATGCAGGTGCATATTTATCTGGTAATTCCGCTGTAAATGTTCGAAACCTAAGTGGCGTAAGAAATACTGTAACTGGTGCCTCCAATACGATGGAGCGTCTTACCGTGTCACAGCGTGATCGTGCTATGTTACGTCAGAGAGAAAACTTAAATGCTACACAAGCGCGGTTGCAATCTGAACTTAAAGATATATATGAGGAAACGTCTGTGGTAAAATTGGGAGATGCTAGTATAGCCGCGCCATTTACAAGCAAGACATCATCTATAGCATGTGGTACGTTGTACATAGTGAATAGAAACTGCTTTATTAATACTTTCCTTCTAATAGTAAATCACATTATCAAACAAGGACGTTGCACCTTGGTAACTACCCTACAAATGTTCAAAATATTAGCATTAAACGCACTCATATCTGCTTATTGCCAATCTGTTTTGTATATTGACGGAGTCAAATTTAGTGACATGCAAGCCACTCTTCAGGGTCTCTTTATAGCTGCTTGTTTTTTATGTATAACACGTTCAAAGGTAAACATTTATAACAAATAATCTTTAACGAATAATATTCACTCATCCTTTAAAATAATTAGCCGCTGAAGAACCTATCGAAAACTGCACCATTGCCAAATATATTTAACTTTTATAGTGTATCAACGATACTTTGCCAATTTGCCGTACATTTTGGCGCACTTTACTATTTAACACAAGAGGCAACAGAGCGTGCTCCTGAAAGGTAAGTTCATTTGTTTTAACTAACCTGTTAACATTACTAAGTTGTAGTTATCGTTACGCAAAAGAACAGGGAAAGTGAAACTCTATATAGATATGGATCCAGAAGAAAAGCAAACTTTTCAACCTAATATCATAAATAGCACTGTTTACATAATTTGTCTTGCTCTACAAGTGTCTACCTTCGCTGTTAACCACAAGGTAAAAAAAAGTAGCAATCTTAGTTATACAACTCAAAATTAAAATCTTAACAGGGGCATCCTTTTATGGAGAGTTTGCGGGAAAATCGTCCACTACTGATATCCATTTTAGTGTCAACAGGCTTAGTTTTATTTCTTTCTTTGGACATCTCATCTGAACTTACAGAAACTTTTGAAATTGTATCATTCCCCGAAGATGTAAGTACATTCAATAATATTGCTATAACTGATCAAAATGGTTTGCATAATAAAAATTGATGAACATTGTTTTTTCCGATATGCCAATTAATCTTTTTTTACAACTTAGTTTCGCAAAATGCTTGTTCTTGTTTTGCTGGCGGATACTTTAGCTGCTTTTGCCCTGGATAGAATGTGCTCATTCCTTTTTGGAGAAACAAGACGAAAACCAAAACTTGTCGATTGCTAAATAAAAATGCCTAACTAGAAATTATGTAGGTAATTCTTTTATTTGCAACAAAGACTTCAAGCTTCAAAATATACAATATTTATTTAACTTTACATTAAATGAATAAAATTTGAAAAATATTTAAGATTTACACAATTACCGTATATTTCAGTGAAAATTTTAACATTTTCATTTAATTCGAAATTTGAAATATTCGTTCAAGAGCTATAATGCTGTATTGTGTCTGATTGAATAAATATGTATTTAATAATTTGGTAATAGTGAAAACGAATTACTTGTTATATTTTCACAATTTACTCCAGTCATCTTCCATTTTTGAATCTTCCAATTGTTTGAACTGGATCAAAATAACCAAGTAAGTTGTTACAGCTGAGAAGATCTAATAATAAATATTAATTGACTACAATTGTACAAATTTATTGTTATTATAATACTTTACTTTGAAAAGTGTGGAGTTATCAATTATGAAAAATCCGTAAGCAGTGAATTGCACCTCTTGCTTAATACTTTTTGTTAAAAACTTATCCACCTACAGTTAAACTTTAATTATTATTTGCTCAATGAAAATTCTTTTTTTTTTTTGTTTACTATATTTTGATGATCTTTAGACGCCCCGTAGACACGAGCCAAAACTTGCGAAGTACCATTAGCCTATAGAGAAATAATAAATACGAAATTCAAAGCAATTAGTCACATACTTACGTATATACATATTTACCTCATCTGTGGCTTGTCCACAATTTTTTGACAGTAATGCCAAGACGCAAGTATGCATTGCTAGCCACACAAAGCACGTTTGTAACACATTAAAGGATAAGCGCTGTGTTGTTATTTGAACAAATAGGTTATAGGTAGTAGTGGTAATAGTGTAGAAAGCATAACCCATATATGCCACCAAAATCAAGCTGCAACAATCATTAATTGAACGATAGATCCGTAGCAACTTATTGTGCAGACGGTATATAAATAAAGATTCCTCAGGAAAAGAATCCATTGTAATAACATCCCTATCTCGTCCTGGTATACGTCGTAGCTTATGTTGCTCGCTATACGTATAACCTTTAAGGGTTGTGTTTATGTGAGCGAAACGCATCTTTAGGATTCTTAATAAAGCCGCCGTAAAAACAATGAAAATAGTTGCCATGCCATTTTGCACGGCGTAGATAAATAGAAATATATATGAGTTTACGTTAAGAGTATCTTTAACAGCTAAAACGCGTAATACGATTAAATACCATTGGCAAATACATATGCCCACAATGTACTTTAGTGAGAATCCACATTTATTTTTCAGAGTTTCTCGGAATCGGTCGAAGACATCTTCATCCACTTTCAATATTTCATTTAAGATTTTTATAAACAGTTTTGAATTTCTACCACAAATTATAACAGTCGCTGAATGAGATAACATACACAATAAATACTCAATCCATTTATTCACATTATCGGTATCACTGTAGGAGTAAAACAGTTGTCCAGTTGATCCAGGCGTTACAAGGTTATAAAGGTTGAATAAAGTGAAGGTTTGTACAACTCCTCGAATGAAAAATGAATAATAAATTTTTGGCTTTGTAGGTGGTCCAACTTCATAACTAGAAACCTCTTCGTAGATAGGTAACAGACCTGTTGCCTTCAAAACACATAATGTTATTCGCATGTCCTTAAAAATAGAGTTATGCGTTGGTGGCTGCCGCAAGAATTGATTTAAACCATTATGGTGGCGCTGTATTGGCGATGGCTTCACTTTGTTGGACGACATATTAATAATCCTAACTAGTAGTAGCTGCTAAAACTACTGAAACACTTTTAACTTTGAATTTTGATCAAATGTATACTTATTACATTTCACTCACAATATTTTTCGAATATATTGATTATCAAAAATCATAGATCACAGATAGTGACTAAAAGCTAATAACGGTAATTGATTTTATGCAATGCAACCCATTTAACAAATTAATATTGTTTTCGTGCTTTTTAATATGCAAAAGGTACGAGTATTAAAGGTAAAAATGTTATATCGGATATAAAAATATGCATTTATGTACCTATGCATATGTGGATAATTAAATAAAACGTAAAATTTATTTTTCTAATATAAGAAACTGGCGTAATACCTTTACATTTTTTTAGTTCAAACGATTCCCAATTATAATTTATGTCCACTATTGCAAACTCATGAACAATAAATTATACATACTTACATAGCATGTAGACCTTCTTTCGTAAATAGGTAAATAGGTATATCTCAAAGATTTGATATGTGTGTACATATGTTTACTGATTAATACAAATTACAAAGAAAATTTAAATCTCTCGCATACGTACTCTTATTGCTGACTGGATGTGCATACATTCTTACATATGTATGTATATGTACACATGTATCTACATTCATATGAACGTACATACGTATGTATATCATATGTATGTCAACTACACTCATACTTTTATTCTTGTGATGGAAATACAGTATAATAAAAATTAATCAAGGAATATGTAGATACCAATTACATTGGGATATATAATAAATTTAATGTTGTTATTAATCAGGTTAAGTGGTGTTTTAATGACTTCGTGCTCGTATTAAAATTTCCGTTCAATTCTAGATGCCATAGTTAGAGTGACTTGTTTACTTAGTTTCGCTAAGGAGTGTAATCGTTTGACAATCGCGAATAATATGAACCAATTTTAATACTTGGTAATAATTATATTTGTTAACTTAGGTAAAGAAAGACGAAATACTGCACTATTTTATGTATGCGTAGACATACTTACATACATATGTATACATACATACATACATATATAATATTTATTGCATTTCATAAGATGAATCGGTAAAAAGGAATAAATTCAATAGAAAATATGGTTGCTTCTTTGGTAATGTATTTAGCAGCACTCATTCCGCTGCAAAATAACAGCCACATTGTTAATGAGCCGTATTACCAATTACCCCGTTTTTGGACAAACACAGGCTTTTGTCCATATGGAGAAATCAAACGGGAGAGTTTGAAATCTAGTCTATTCTCTGAATCGGTGCAAATGAATTTGATGCACCTCGCAGCTCTACCAACTGGCGCATTAACACATATACGCATCCATTGGCTCTTGGAACTTGTTAAATTTATACAATATACTCAGGCTGGAGTGCCTGTTTATGACTTCTCCGACCTAGATGAATTCATATTAAACTTAAATGATTTAGGACTTTATCCAGTTATTGAATTTATGACTGATCTGGATGGTATTTTAATAAGCAATTCCGATATTATGAATGATATTTGGGAAGACTTCAGCTATCAAGTCACTAAGCGCTATCTAAGTATATACAATACATGTACATATATATTTTAAAAATACAAAAATGAGTTAACTTTGCAGATTTACTGGGTGCTAAGAATCTTGTTAAGTGGCGGTTTGAAACCTGGAATGAACCGGACATACACAATTATAATATATTAAATTTTACTGTAGAAGGTTGTTCGACTCAAAACTATTGTTTTAATATACTAAAAATTAATTTAAAAAAATATTCTCATAAGTAGGTTTTATCGAATACGCTATGGCCTTACGAAAAGGTATTAAATCAGCTGGTCGTATGTCTAATAAGCCATTAGATTTAACTCTGCGAGGACCAGCAGGTTTGTTTAAATCCAAAAGGAATCATCCGTTGTGCTGGTCGTTAATTAAAAGCTGCAACGACCAAATAAATGATTGTCCAATAAATGTTCTCACATATCATCGAAAAGGTCAAGGTCTTGCAACAGAGGTCTTAGAAGCATCTAGCAAATTATTAAAGAACATTTATGCAAACTATGATAATATTAAAATGTTACCAGTATCAAATGAGTAAGTTTCTGAAAAGGGAGATTTTGTACATACACATCGTTGTATGTAGATACACACATACATAGCCATCAAAGGTATTTTATTAACATAGAAACCACGAAAAGTTACCTTTGTACATTTCTAAGAAGAACATTTGTTATTAATTGAAAGACAAAATTTGAATAATGCTAATATGCATATGAAATGTATGTATGTATATACACACAAGTATCTATGCGCTTATTAAATCGGTTCAATTAGAAAATAATAAATAGATACATATGTATTCTATATTTAAAGTGAAGCGGATCCCATTACTGGTTGGTCCACCCCCCAGGATTTCTATGAGGATGTTCGTTATGCGACTAAACTCGTGTACATTGTATTTTTGCACTGGCATGCTAAATTAAATTATAGAGAATTCAAATATCTTGAAACAATCAGCCACGACAATGCTTTTATCAGTTATCATCCATTTGAATTCGCACAACGAACTCTTTTAGCACATTTTCGAATGAACAACTCACAACCAGTGCATTCACAATTTATACAAAAACCCGTATATGCAGCCTTGAGTATGCTTTCGAAACTAGCACCAGTTGCTGCCGATATTGAAGTAATTGCATTGAGTAGTCCAAACGATGTATTATGGCTTTTAAAAACAAGTTCCACCGGTAATAAACCCTTGTACGTAAGTTGGCTGCTTCTACCTCGAGAGAATACAGAAAAACTGGAAAATTTCACACTTCATCGGCAATTACCTTTTAAGTCAGGCTCTGTAGAGACTTTCGCGTTTGTGGTAGAATTACTAGAACAAAAAAAAACAGATCCAGCATATATTTGGCGGACTCAAGCTAGATCAAGACCCTTTCCCGACGCAATGGAGCGTGCAGCGATGCGGTACGCTCAAACCCCTCGATTACAAGCTTCTGGTTTGTTACTAATGCCTGAATTTAGTTTAAATATTAGTGGCTTACAGCTTCCATGGATTTTATTATTTCGCGTTTGTTCTAATTTGTCGCCCGTGCTGAAGCAACCCGAAGCACCAACAATTACAAAAATAACAATTGGCGAAATATTTATTTCTTGGCGTGAAGCTGCTAACACCACTAATTGTCTCAAAACCTATGAAGTTTGGTTTCAAGTAAATCAGACTGCGGAATGGAGTTTTATAAGTGAAAACTGGCATTTGCCTTATCCATCATTTCAATATGCTCCTATTAATGCCTGTGTTAACGGTAAACATGAAAGTCAATAATTATACTAGTGACGTTATTTATATATCAACCTTTATTTCTATTCTAGGATTCTTTAAGGTCCGCGCCATTGACTTCTTTAATAGAAAAAGCAATTTTTCCGATGCAATTGAATATATTGAAATGAGTGTCTAGATATATTTGTTTAGTTGTAAATAATACATTTAGTAAAAACAAAGTGTAAGAATTGTAAAAGAAAAGAAAAAAAGCAAATCGAAAATATAATGTAACTTAATTTTATTTAAATATTACTTCTACTTTATCGACGGTGAACTGTGTTAATGTACGTAAGTATAAATTTTCAGTGTAGGTTAGTTTAACTTTTTTAATATATTTTTGTAGCATTTTCATTAAAGGGAACGTGGAGTACAGAAGTATTCGGTTTAAATTTCAATAGTAACAACTAAAATACTTCCACATATTCTTTCGGGATATCTGCTTATTGGCATAAACTATTTATAAATTAAAGATTCGGATGCTTTTTTATACACCATGTGGATCTCAATATGGATATACTTTCATCTTACACATGCTTATTTTATATATTAAAGAAACAAAGCCGTACAAGGTATTTTCTTAATTGGCGTAGACACCGCTTACGCGATTATAGCCGAGTTAACAACCGCAACCGTACAAGGTATACCATTTAATATTCAATAATAAAAGATAAGTGAAAATAAATAACACATTTAATAATATTTATTCTATAATATACATAGGGCCGACCAACTAAGAATCCACTACCAACCATTTCTCTTCAATATGCTCTACTTGCTTTGTGAGAATAGGGTTTCGGACACGTAATTTGACTTCCAATTTACCACCAACCGCTTTTCGGCCATCCATTAACTGTTACAATCAGAAGATAAATGAAAGTTATTTGTTACAAGCTTTGTATACGTATTTAAACATATACATACATACGTACATATTTGATAATACCTTCAATTAATTTACATTTTCATTTCAATTTGTATAGTATACATATGTACGTATGTTTTTAATAATTTCGCATAACGACGTGTAATATAAGTATTTTGTTTTCGTGACTTACATTGAAAGTATCGTGTATATCACATTTCGTTTCAATGGGCTGTAATTTCACATTAACCGTTCCTATGAGTATATCTGAACGCAGAAAGCCTCTGAAACAACACATAGGCAGTATACGACTTAGTCCACGACAATCTATGCTGTATATTTATTTATACGTGAAGCATTATTTATAATGAAATTTTTTTCCATTTTTTTTTAATGTTATTAGTTAGTTTAACTCGCATTCAAGGTATTATTTTATTATTTTTTATACCTAAACACTTTTAACTTACCCGCGAGAGTATACTTCAAATTTTACATGGTGTCTCTTAAATATACGTTGGAACTGTCGGTTTCCGCGATTGATTTCAATCTGGAAATGTTGATCATAGTCTGGACTGTCATTATTCTTAATTACTGAGGTTTTGGCTTTAAATGTCTCATCCTGGAAAGATTGAATATGTTAAAGATAACAAAAAGAGGTAATTTTACTTACTTACATTCACCAAAGGAAATTCAATTTTGACATAAGTATCTACATCCTTTGGGTTAGGTACATTATAGTTGAGACCACGCACAACAATGATTTCCAATTCGTTATCGGAAAGGTCTGTGTTGCAGTGCACAATATTAAAGCTTCGCTTCTCATAGTGAAATTTGGGTAAACTGAGGTTTTTATGCTTCGAATAACGCACTAAGTCCAAATCTTTCTGCACGGTCAGTGCCAAGTTTTCAAAACGATTCATACCGGCTACATCTCCCATGGCTTTATGATGATCCCTATTGAATATTTAAAAAAGTAAATTATTTTTCATATAGTTTCCAAAAGTTACTACATTTTTTACCTAGTATTTTTGCACATCATTAATTGTTTCGCTAATTGCTCCTCAATTCGAATACCAATATCAGATAATTCATTTTCTGGGTCACATTCTTCTGTACTAACAATAGCAAATGATGCTTCGAGATTGTCACGTTGAGATGGTGGTAGTGGCAACTAAAAAAAATATTTGCATACTTTACTTTGCATGTATAGATATTACCGTAGCATACCGAAGTAAGATCTACTGGCAAACCGCTACTAGCCGCATTTAACAAAGCATCAAACCCTTTGTATATCTTAAGGTATTCCTTAGCCTGGTCAATTTCTCCGGCTTTCTTTGCCTCTATTGCTGCAATTTTGAATTCAGCTTGTCGTTCAAGAAGAACTTTCATCTGCTGCTCAGCTAAATTATTTTTTTGCTGATTCCCTGATGTTCGGGTAGTTAGATCATGCTTTTGCGGCGATGTTTGGGCAGTAAGTGATGTTGGTGTTTTCTCTGAAGATCCTGTATTTGAATTGGTTTCACCGTTTGGTGCTTCCGAATGTTTGGGTACTACAGTATCTACCGGATCATCGGAATTAATTGCGGAGGCACGTTCCGAAGGCAACGGGCTAAATCCTGGTGGAACGGGCAATTCTTCATATGCTACCGGTTTTCCAGCTTTATACAATTTAATCGCGTCTTCATATTGTTTCACAATGCGACCAAATCTTCGAGCTTTGCTAGAATTCCCTTCTGCATTTGCCAAATCTTGTACCGATTTATACTTGTCTAACCGTTGTTGAAGAGCTTCTTCCATAGTAAGCGACACGCTACTGATATCTTTAATACCAATATTGTCTGGGTTTTCACACGATTCACGTAGCGTAGGAAGTTCCTTATTGCCTTCTTCAGATTGTTTTTGCAATTTGGATAAAAAGTCCAAAAACTGATCTGGTGACGGAGGCATATCACTCAAATCTACCTCCTGGCCGTCTTCTGCCATTTTTATGACCATATCAAACTTTTTAACGACTTTGAGATACTGAATTGCCAGGCTCGTGTCCCCATTATGTTTTGCTTGGAGAGCCGCAGTTTTATATTGGTGTTGCCGCTCTCTCATTTTATTCAAGTTTATGGTTTTATCTGATTTTTCATTTAAAGGCATTTCTGGAGGAGAAATTGAATCTTTTCCTATATCAGATTTAATAAATGGCGGAGGTGGTGCGGGTCGTGAAGGCTCCCTGTTTGTCGAGTCGTCATCCTTTTGAGTCAGCGGCTTAACGTTTACCTCTGGTGGAATATCCTCTAATTTAACTTCTTTACCCTTATTGACTGCTTGTTGTAGCTCCAATAAAGTTTTAAGTGCTCTACCAAATCTTCGCACCTTTGCACTTTCTCCTGCTTCTTTAGCACTCGTTTCAGCCAATTTATACATAAGGATACGCTGCTGAATAAGCTGAAATATATCTGAGCTGGTTGTAGGCAAGAAAGTATCTTGCTCTCCATTGGGAGCACTAACTGTAGTATCTGGGAGTTGGCTTTCTGGAACTAAATCAACACATTTTTCCAATTCTGAAATGTTATTCAATTCACTTAGAAGTTCGGTGTCGTTTTCCAAATCTGCGTCATTTTCATCCTCGCTGTCAATGTCTCTCATACTTTCAGCGACCATTTTATCAAGATCATTAGTCTGTCCTCGTTTAATTTTGGGTTTGTGAATTTTACTCGTTCCATTTGTAATTTCAGCTAATTCATTTTCCAAATCACTATCATTTTCATCCATTTCCACATAACCGCCCGCTGGATCGAAGTCATCTGGAATTTCCGTTAGGCCAAACTAAGAGGGTAGGAACATAAGAATCGCTTTGATGACTCACTCAATTTGTAAATTGAATATAATTATATTACAAAAAGATTTATTTTACCTGTGATAAATCTTGAGTTCTTCTTTTATTCGTCTCCGATTTTTTACGTAAAAACATATTTGGGTATTGCTAAACTTTTAATTACTTACTCGTAAAGAAATTTAAACTGAGAAACTTAAAGTATTCTACAGATGCCGTCACTATTTTCTTCAGTCTACTTATTATTATTTGTTTTGAAGAACTTCACACAGAGAACGTACGTTCTCTGCCTTTTAAAGGCTCAGCTGATGTTGTACCGTGTTTTTTGTATTTTCTCTTCGCAAAGTAACAAAGCATAAAACGTTGAACATATTTGAACATTCTTATTACCACACTGTTCTCTCCTGCTAGAAGTTATATCTCGTGTTCGCATGCAAGGAAAGGCATTTCGTCAAAAAATAGTCAAGCAATGTAAAAATAAAGTAAGAAATAATAAGTACATTTTCATAATACTGAATTTAACATTTTTTTTAAATTAATATTTAGTTAATACTGTTAATTTGAAGAAGAATTATACCAAATGAAAGTTTTAAATTTAATAAAATCAAAATATCATTGTTCATATTAAATTAATTGCTATATAAAGATTATTTAAGTCTTTAAATATGAAATATTTTATTTCCAGAAATGTTTCTACTTTTTTTTATTTTCCACATAAATTTGTTCATCCTTATAAAAATTTAAACTGTTCAAGAGCTCAAAACATGCGCTATATTAGCTCGAACCTACCTACCCGACTCTATTTCGCAAATGATTATGTTATGATAACAAATGCCCACATACAGATTTGGAAACCGTAATGGCAATAGATTTGACAGTTAGTATGCCATACAATTTTGCCTGTTGAAATGCAGAGTTAGCAAGCACTTTTCTGTCAATTCCAACACTGTGTTCGGTTTATCAGCTGCTTATTTTATATCTTTATTTATGCAATACTATTCATATTGCAGAAATTGTACACAAATTATTTATTAGGAGTGGTGTAAGATATACATCGGTTCAAAATGGCTCCAAAAACACCATCCCGCGATCTTATTAAAATAATAATCAATAATTTCGTTAATTCCTTACGGCCTCGACAAATAAAAGGAAATTTAATTGGGGAAGATTATTTCGGTAATAAATATTATGAAATTCCTGCAAATCCATCAATAGGAAAGAGGAAGCCTTCTCGATATTTTGTACCGACAGACAAAGAATCGTTCGATCAAGAGCTTACAGCTGAGTGGGAAGCATGGCTACGTGGTCGGCGTAATGAACCTCCTACTCGTGAGGAGTTAGTTAGGAATTTATCCATAATGGAAATGAAGCAACGAAATGCTGCAGAACTCGAAGCAACGTATGGAGCAAAAGATGATAAAGGACAATTGTTGCCTAAGGAAAAGGAAACGATTGGCACATTCCCAAAGTATAACGAGTATGAAATCATACCAGGAAAAGACCCAGAAAAAAAATAATCCACAAAATGTTTTACGAAATTGAATATAATTCATATGTAAATTTATTTAAAACTTAAAGCCTGCATTTTTTACTTTTCACCAATCTTCGATGTCAAGCTCTTTTACTATGTCAACCATTTCTTCATGTTCCGATTCTTCTAGTGGTACAGCAGTTTCCTGTTCCTTCTTTTGCTTTTTGCAACGTATGGAGCAAAAGATGATAAAGGACAATTGTTGCCTAAGGAAAAGGAAACGATTGGCACATTCCCAAAGTATAACGAGTATGAAATCATACCAGGAAAAGACCCAGAAAAAAAATAATCCACAAAATGTTTTACGAAATTGAATATAATTCATATGTAAATTTATTTAAAACTTAAAGCCTGCATTTTTTACTTTTCACCAATCTTCGATGTCAAGCTCTTTTACTATGTCAACCATTTCTTCATGTTCCGATTCTTCTAGTGGTACAGCAGTTTCCTGTTCCTTCTTTTGCTTTTGAATTCCATTTTCCAATTTACTTTTCCGACTACCTTTCTTCTTGATACCTTTAGTATCTTTATTTATTCCGATCAATAACTGTTCGTCTTCTTCGGATTCTGATGGGAATAATTCGACTTCACCATTTTCATTTGTAATTTTTACTCCATCCTTGTTTAAACGCTTTATGCTTGGAATATTATAATCGATATTGATGTTGTCAATTTGAGCAGCTTGACGTCTTTTCTTTGTTTCATGTGTCTTCAGCCAACTTTCATAGTAAATAGCTAATGGTGTTCCCTTGTTATACACCTTCGACTCCCAAGATTGCACTTGAGCTATCTCATTAAGAGAAAAGGTGATTTTTCGTCGTTCTTGATCTATGAATCGAGCGTTTTCCTGTATTTTATCCAACAGTTGTTTTATTTTTCTTGAATAATTCGCATTGCGACACGCTTTTAGGTAGCTTTTCAGTGATAACACTGTTGGCACTACTAAATCACTGAATGCTAGAGATGCTGATTCATGCGCCAAGTACTCTAAAGTAAGACCATTCACTTGCTCGATTACCTCATCACGAAAACCATTTTCAGACAATTGACCTTTATTAAGTCTCAAAATACATGTAAACTGTAATGGACGCATTGATGCAACCGTATGCTTACGGTTAAAAGTATTACTCCGCAAAACTTCAATTACTAATGGAAGGATGGGGATAAATATCCGTGTTTCTCTGGCCAAAGCTATTAGTATCTTTACGCAATGGAAACGTAATGGGAAGTATTGCGCAGTCGGTATAAGACGAATCACTCCCAATGTTATAGTAACTAGTGGATAAATAAGAGGTTGCAATTGAGGTTTATTCGTCGTGGCACCCAATAGATCAGCCCACAAACGCAGAGAATTAACAAACTGCCAATTATAAACAGCTTGAAAGCTATCCTTTTTTTTCAAAATGACTGCATTGCGCAAATGAATCGCCAATTGTCGGATGTAAAGAAAAGCATGTTGGTAGGACGTGTTTAGATCCAAAGCAAATATTTCTACCAGTGACCTTCGCATAAAATTTATGCTGGGTAGCGTATTTGGGGACACAAATTTTGAGTTACGTACATATGAAAGATACATAGCTTTTAAGACATGGTGCAACATTGAATCCTAAAATGAAATACAATTAAAAATACAAAATATTAACAAAAAAAAACATTTGAACCCATACTAACCTGTTGATTACGAGTTATCTTCAATATACAAAGGAATGCCAGCACCCGAATCGTTTCATCCCCAGTTGACCATAATACAATTAATCGTTTAAGAATAATTTTTCCAAGAGTTGTGTATGAGGCAATCATACCAGCCATTTGATGTAAATGTTTCAATAAAACTGAGAGTATGTTTGTACTAGATACTTGTTCTACCAATCGTATTAAATCCGTTAAATAATATCGCAAACAACCTCGCACCTTAGCCCATTTTTTGGTTTTATGTAGCGGAGCTGTTGAACGAACACTCAAACCTAATATACGAAGAATTGCGGGTTGGATGTGCAACACGCAAAGCTGCACAACACCGTTGAAAATTGCTGAACCAACCACTTTATATTGAGTTGGTTGTATATTTCTTTCATCCGCAGAAATACTTGCCAATGCGGAACTGAACGCCTGAATAACTTTGCGAACAATTTCAACTGATACATTTTCCTTTTCAAGTTCTATTTGCCACTGACGCAATAGATTTAATGTTACTTTCTCTGTGCTACCAGGAACAGAATCCTCATAATCGTTCTCATAGTCACTTTCGTCACTTGCTACTTCTAATTCTTTATTAGGTGTATGGTATTTCCCTTCATCTGTTTCTTCATCACTATTATTTTCGTACCCTGTTGGATTAGTTTTGCTTTTGAGCGTAGCTTTGTTACTTTCATTATCATCCTCAGATTCGTCACTGTCAAACAAATTGAAATCCAATAACTTTTTATCATTTTGCTTCAAAAAGTCATAGAACTCAGGATCGATATCTTTTAAATTTTCAAGATCGTTTTTATGAGATTTAGAAGATTTATTCACATTTTTTTGCGTTTTCATTACTTTATAGGCCGACTGTTTTTTTTTCTTTGATACTTTTTTACCAGTTGTGTCCGCATTTTGTAAAGCCAATTTTGTTTTTTCAACTCTACCTTTTACTCCTTTTACAATCTTTAGTAACTTTACTGGCTTGGCTTTTTTTATAGATGATAAAGGTTTAGAATTAATTAAGGTACTTTCCTTTTTAACAGGTTTCATTTTTAATTATGAAATTTAATTCAGCGTCAGAAAATCAAAATTGTTAAACTAAAGCATGTGCGTATAAAAGGTATTACCAGATACAAACTAATACCAGAAACAATCTATAATAATTTTTGCTATCAACCGCTAGATGACATAACGGTAGAGATTACAATATGTATGATGCTATGTTTTGGAACTTCTATTGCTATATACAAATATTGTACATACAAATCAAAAAACAAAAATATATTTATATAGGCACCAGTCTATGCATATATGGGACATATATTTGATTTGGGTACTGCATTTGACTTAAATATTTTGTTGATCAATTATACAATGTCTCCACATAATTCTGGCAATACTTCAATTATCAGAGTTGCATCGTGACTCATCAGAAGGATTGAATCACAAAACACGAATAGAAGAAACATTTGTTTGCCTTTCAGCACTTTTTATTTTGTGGCCCTGTAGGTAATATAAAATTTTTCTATCAAAGGTAGGAAAAAATGTATATTGTGGATCAAACTTGCGTATACTTCAAATAAGACGGAAATTAGAAAAATTAGAAAAATCGTGACGCGTGTTTTTTTTTTTAAATAATAGTAAAATCATTAATTTATTTAATCAATTTGGTTATTCTCTTTGTGCGCTGTCTTTCTTTTCCAGTGGTTTCTATCCCTATATTTTATTATTTCTCGGTACTTGAAATCGGGGCGAAGAGTTGCACGCGTGTTGCTCAAAATTTCTGCTTTTATACATACATATATTTGTTGGAGTCGTTTTCGGCTCCAACAAAAATATCTTATTATAATTAGGAAACAAATTGTTACATCGAAGCTTAGTTACTACTACTTGACTTATATTTGATGGATGAAGTGATTGTATTAGATAGTGACAACGAACAGGAACAATCATCGGACATGGAAGTGGAGACAGTAGAACTGGATGCAGAACAAATTGTTCCCAAGGACAATGCAACGTGAGTACTTATACTGCTTGCGATTCTGACTATAAAATATTGTGTCTATACTTTATCGGATTTATGTACATATATGTATATGTATTATGTTTTTTTTCCAAATAATAATGGTAATAAGGTAGCAAAACTGGAGGATGTGGTGGTTGGTATGAAAAGGGAAAACCACATCCTATCCACTTCATTGGAAATATAAATAATTTGGGTCGGCTTTAGTATACCATCCCACGATTTCAGGGTTAAAAGTGGTATGTTTGGATAGAGCTGCTGCTCCAGATTACGATTACGATACAAAATTTTCAACTTTAAATGCAAATATTTCGAAAACTATAAGTTTGCGGCGGCAACAATTATATATTTTCTTAATCTGGAGCACCAGCCCTATCCAACCATATCACTTTTAACCCTGAAATCGTGGGATGGTATACTAAAGTTTCCCCAATTCTTTATTTAAATAATAATATAATTAATATATGTATGTACATACATATGTACATATGAGTCTTCGTATCTTGCGGTTTGAAACAGGATTCTTTACTTCGAATTTGTACAACAAATTAAAATTCAAAAGTACCACATTTATGTTGATATATTTTAAAAACGTCGCATTTTCCACACTATTGGTGCCATTTTCCTGCCTCCTCGTGGTAATGCTACACTTCTCTCAGTTTTTTTCATAAGTGTAGGATTTATCATAGAATTAGAAAGCAAGTAATAAAATTTTATCCTGTGGTACCATCGTTTTTTTTGCGTATTAGAGTAAGATATTTTTATCTTTGGCTTTATCAATTATTTTCCCTCTCTCTAATTCGCCTTAAACATGTTTCAGCATTGTACTGAGAAATTGCAATTTGCTATTTTTTAAACATATTTAACGAGTATGTTTAAAAAAGCTTAAAATATATAAAATTGTGTTATTAGGGGCTAGAGGAAGTCATTAACTGAAACAATTTTTACAATACATTAGATAATGTTATTTGTCAAACTTTTTCCAATTATAAAATTAAACGGGTTGACCGATATGTACACGACCATTTTTACAATATCCGATTTACGGGAGCTATCAAATGCTGTAAGGTTGACGTTTTGATGATAATGTGCTTTTTTACCCGGTGTTATGGTATGTTGTAAAAACATGCTATGTTGTAAATTAGTAACTAAGTTATTTTACCTTTTCAGGTTTTTAACTGTGTACCATTTTTATAAAGAGAACTGAATCAATTCGTTCTTTCGTTCTAAGCTTTTTTATTTATACTTCACATATACTATATAAGGTTATACCTATTTCTTTTAGTTCATGTTGTTACAATCGTTAAGTGTGAGCAAAGCTGTTATACTCTGTGCAACATATTTAGAGAGTATAAAAAGCTTAATAACAAAGCTTTTGATATTTTCATTTGCAAATCAATGCACTACTTTACACATATGTATGTAAGTACATATGCATACATATGATCGCTAAATGTTTATGCAAAAATATAATGTGTTTATACATTCATATATGTATGTATATTGCTTACTATATAAAAAGAGAAAGATTTTGCACAAATGTTATATATATAAAGCCACTACCACTTCAGTGCGTTTTATGCAACGGTGTGACCCACTCGTATAACTGCGGCTACTTAATGCAAATTTTAAAAACAACTCGTCTTAGAAATCACTGGCAGAAGTTATCTGACAGTATACATATATGTTTTGCTTTAAAGCAATAAGTATTTTTTCTCTGTAACAATTATTTTTATACACTAAAGATTGTGTAAACTTAACTTAGGGGAAATAAGAAACTACATCTGTTTGATCTGTAATTGTGCGTATTTTGAACATTTGGTTTTGTGAACGTGCATTCGACAGTGTTCACCTATTTTTAAATGCCTTTCATTTAAAAAAAGTTATACTTAAGAGGACATGCATTCATAGATGGAAAACTAGGCAGTGGTCTTCTTACAAAACTATAAATACTTAAGGCGACTGTGGAGATTTTTGATAACAGAAAAATCTCATTACATTTTATGTTCTTAATTTTTTAATATATGCAATAACGGGATCCATTTTATTTACAAGTGCAAACGCTTATCACTGCTAAAATAAAAGTAGCACATGAGGCCCACTTTCGAAGCAGCTTTGGCAAAAATGATATAGTAAGTAAAAATCAATTGTTATACATATACTCATCATGGAAAAATGAAAAAAAAAAAAAAATCTTAGAACGTTATCAGCTGATCAAATACGTCATGAAAAGTATACACTCTACTTAAAATAGTAATGTTAAAAAAGTATCAATTCAATAAACTACGACCTCATAGTGGTATAATGAGACTTATAGTGCATAGCTCTAGGTAGTATGTTTATGAACGGGTTTTAAATATAGACGATGCGGAGATTGACAGCTATTCCATATTGATTATATTTGATGAAATTATCGGCAATTGTTTCGAAATGCTACATCTTATAACATATAATGTAACATTATATATATCGCTCATTTGCTGCAAGACCGGCATAAGTCAAAAAAATCGATTCGCCAGAAAACGCGTTTAAAGTTTTCAACTTACTACAACCTTACACGGTGACTCCAACCTTACACCTCTTCTCAAGCGGAGCATATAAGAGGTATTCATATGAATTTTTCACTCAACATGAAGTATGATATAAAGAACAATTCTGCAGCATTAACTCAAAAATCACGTTTTTTGAATTATGCCGGTCTTGCAGCAAATGAGCGATATATAATTAAAAACGAAAAATTTTGCATCACCTATAAGAAAGGTGTACATATTTCTTAACAGTTCTTAACGGCTACATATATTTTTGTAAATCTGTAAATAAACATACATAAAGCATACTACGAATATTTATGTGAATTATTGCCAGCATACGAAGGTTAAATTTTACATTTCGGAAAAACAAAAACAAATTAAATTATCGAAAATCGCTTTATTGTTTTTCAAAATATTCATCTGTACACTTTTGCAAGCTTTTGAATCAGTTGTCGAAGCACTTTTGCCACTCTGATTGAGGTTTCTGCAAAACACGCCTTTTGACGCTCCCCTGACTGTTGCTTTATGTGAAATTGTGAGTTTCCAAATCGCAACACTATGGTGGCAAATATAAAGGGCAACCTACTAGATGCTATTATGTTATTCAATTCCACTTAGTATTTTTTTCAATAACAGAAAGAATATTTTTTTCACTGTTACCGGTCAGAATAGTTTTTAAACTTCCTTTATTTAAAAAGCAAATTAACACCCAAAGGATATTGTATGTTGATAAACTCGGCTGTAATCGCTTAAGCGTTGAGTGCGACTTTGAAATATTTAATTTAACCTACATATATACATATATATTCAGAATAAAAAAGAGAAACTAAAGCCTCTGGAAATAAACTTCAACTTGTGTGTCATTTATGATCTTAAAGCTTAACATAAGGAGGAGTATACATATATAGAATTTCGTATGTTAATCAATGTCGTCGTAAATACTGAGCGATTAAATTTCTCGCAACATACTGTCTCAACCCCGCTCTGTCACTGAATATAGTTTTGATTTGCAAAGAACATTGCACTCTTTACTTTACAATTGATAGAAGCATTTTGAAATTGGAGTTAACGATGTTTTTATAATTGTTGATATTCATTTTTGTCAAATTTTTTTGTTTTTGTTCGAAATTAAAAAAATTTTGCTATCATATCGTAATTTTGTTTTGTTATTTCTTTTTTGTTTTTGTATGGATAACAAAAGAACCAGTGTAATAGCGTTAAGGCATGAAGTTGCAAAATGTCCCAGTCGGGTTATTTTATTGCAGTTTAGAAAGATGTAAGGCGCTAGCGTGTCTAAAATTTGTTGTGATTGAACACTATTAGGTACTTCTCACATGAATATATATTTAAATATATATAAATAGCAAGTATTCATATTAATATATATATCAATTTTAAAAAGTGAAATTTTTTGTGAGAAGAAATGTTTAATTTGTGTATATAACTAAAAAAATAACCAAAAATATTACACTAATTAAACAAAAAAATCTAAATAGCAAAGATCTAACAAAGGCGAATTCACCAGTTATATATAGACCTACACTGCTTCAAAGCACTTAGATACGATTATAATTCATTTTCTTACTCTGGCATTAAAAAAAATGCTATTCCGTTTTATTTTACTTTCTGCCTTAGTTTTGCCTTTAGTCTAAATTGTAGATGAGGTTCGATAATGTTTTTTCATATTTTTTGCAGTATTGCTGAGGAGAAAAAAAAATTGGGCAACGACCAATATAAAGCACAAAATTACCATGCTGCGCTAAAGCTGTACTCTGATGCCATTCAATTGTGTCCTGATTTTGCTGCTTACTATGGCAATCGCTCCGCCTGTTACATGATGCTTTCCAACTATATAAATGCCTTAAGCGATGCTCGCCAAGCAGTTCGACTAGATCCGAAGTTCGACAAAGCATACGCACGCATTGCTAAATGCTGTTTAATAATGGGCGATATGATCGGCAGCGAGCAAGCTATTAAAAAGGTGCTCGAATTAGACTCACAAAGCAATGCCGTCAAAGTAGAACAACAGGGAATGCAGCAGTTGCGTCAGCTGGAGAAAACGATACAAACAAACTACGATTCTAAGGCATACCGCAATGTAGTGTACTATTTAGACAGTGCGTTGGCTATTGCTCCAGCTTGCCTTAGGTTGGTTTATATCAAAGACCATTGGGCACCTTTTTGCATATAATAATTACTGCGTAATCTTTCTTATTAATTTACAGATATCGCCTGCTCAAAGCTGAATGCCTTGCATTTCTTGGTCGCTGTGATGAGGCAGTTGACATTGCCGTAAGTGTTATGAAGTTAGATACCACTTCTGCGGATGCCATATATGTTCGCGGCTTGTGTCTTTACTACACCGACAATCTTGAGAAAGGTATATTGCATTTTGAACGTGCACTTCAGCTTGATCCTGATCATAAAAAGGCTAAAGAGATGCGAAACAAAAGTAAAGCACTGAAAGAAATGAAGGAAAATGGCAACACTCTTTTTAAGTCCGGCCGTTTTCGAGAAGCCCAAACTATATATACAGAGGCCCTAAAAATTGACGAGTTTAATAAGGATATAAATTCAAAACTATTGTACAATCGAGCTTTGGTAAACTCGAAAATTGGCTCTTTGCGTGATGCTATCGCCGATTGTACACGTGTTTTGGAAATAAATTCTCAGTATCTGAAAGCTTTGCTTCTTCGTGCGCGTTGTTACAATGATCTAGAGAAATTTGATGAGTGTGTGAATGATTATGAGGCGGCATTGCAGTTGCAGAAGACTCCCGAGATTAAAAAATTATTGCGAGATGCGAAACTTGCCTTAAAGAAGTCTAAGCGTAAAGATTACTACAAAATTCTTGGTATATCACGCAATGCGACCGAAGATGAAATAAAAAAAGCATACCGTAAAAAAGCTTTGATTCATCACCCTGATCGCCATGCTAACAGTAGTGCAGAAGAACGCAAAGAGGAAGAGTTAAAATTCAAAGAAATCGGTGAAGCTTATGCCATCTTGTCAGACCAACGAAAAAAGGTGCGATACGACAGTGGCCAAGATATAGAGGAACAGGAACAAGGTAAATCGATTTTTTTACTTATAAAACTATCTTATTATTTATCCGATTTCATTACTGATTTACTTGGTATAATTATTTGAAACAAAAAATGTGTTTGTTTTTTTTTTCAGATTTTGATCCCAATCAAATGTTTCGACATTTCTTCCAGTTTAGTAGTGGAACCGGGCCGGGAGCATCATTTGGATTTGAATTTTAAATGCCACGTGGCACAAAATTATGAAGACCACATACAGAATATGCAACACAGAATTTATTCTCAATAACGCATAAAGAAATCAACCGCAGACGTATTTGTGCAAACTCAAATATAAAAACAGAACTAAATTGTTAAATTATTGTTTCTCGCTAATTCGAAAAAATGTGTGGAAAATAAAATTATTAGCATTTTAAAAATTTAAAAAATGATGTTCGTATTACATAATATTCCAAAAAAGTTAATCGTTAGAGCTAAATGCAGTAATTTGTGGTAACATACTTTGAAGCAACTGCAGATTAAACGTTTTAATAAAGGACTATAATGTTTATCTGAATGGATGTATGTTAATGCATTCCACTTGTAATGATAGGAGAACAATTGCTGATTTGGTTTTTTAATAGTAGGAAGTGTATTTGTATAGTCTGCTAATTTTTATAAAATAAATATTTAGATATTTCATTTACGCATCCTATACACACGAGCTACTATTAATAGCTTAGTAATGCATAAAAATATTGGTTATTTGTTAAATACACAAGCTATGGCTACTGGTTGGATATGGCTACAGATCTCTGTATACTAAAAAAGTACACAAGGCTTTATCATCGTACAATATAGATATTATATTTTAGCATGACATTGTCTGAACGGATAAGTATAACTTGTGGCCGATATCTCCATTGAGCAGATGTTTCTTCCCTGGCCTTATGCAGTTCCCTTAAACTATTTTTACAACTGCAGTTTTACGTCACCAGAATCAACTTGTGATCCAACCCTGTTTATCCGAAATTCAAATGAAGAGCCCAAAAGAAAGGCGCGATTGCCGTCCTATTAAAAATATTATATACGTATAATAAATTTGAATCTCGACGTTAATTAATGAAAATTAAACATTTATTTATTTTTTCCATTTTTATTTAATTCTTATCTTCAGTTTTGCAAATCATGTCATTATTTGTCACATTTCTAAAATTGTTTCTAACTAGTAGGTATATAGTATATATGTATATGTATGTATATATACCCATATGTATATATGAATGAACGTTTACATATGTATATATAATAAAATATAAAAAAACCTTACGACTAAAGTTCTTTCAAATAAGGTACAGTATAATTCGTTTTAGTTTTCCACACCTATTTATACATAGATTTATTCAAAGCATTCATCATCTTCTACCAATTTGAGTTCATGTACTTTTATAAAAAATAGTTATATATAAAAATTTTATTAAATTTTATGACATATACACATTCCATTCAGTTCTGGGAATACATAACACTTGCACATTAGCACATCAATGATTTAAAATACAACGTACAATCATCCTAGAACTACTATATTTTCGTCCTTTTTGGTCGTTAAAGATCTTCCTACAATCACCTTTATGCTACATAAGACAGCGAATTTCTTTATAAGGATGAACCAACATATTCACGTTTCATAATTTTCTTTAGTTAAGTGTAAAACACAATTTTCGTTTTTTTTTTTGAAAACCCAAGAAAAGTACTCACTGATTTACTAATTTTAATTACATTGCTATTGGATTAACTTGACTATATGAAGAATGGTCGGCACACATATTTATCAGTCACTCTACATACATACGTAAGTTTAAATTTAACACCAATGTATATGTATACATATACATATGTATGTATGTACCACGTCTTTTACACGTGTACATATGTTTAAGTTTAGGACTTCTCTTTGCTTATATTTAGGATATTGTATTTTGCATTGTAAAAATTGCTTATAAATAGTGTATATTCTTAATAAAATACAAATATATAAATAATTATAGCATATGGATTGAAAAAAAATAAATAAATTAAAACGTATAAGAATTACTTGAAATTTACTTATAGTAAAAATGCTATTACATTTTATGTACTTATCCATGACGGTTTACTTTATTATTTGTATGTATGTATGTACATATGTGTTAACTCCTCATACAGTGTATATTTGTTTTAGTTAAAGGTATATAGGTTCGATTTTGTATTAAAAAGATGACTGAAAAATAAGCGAGGTACATAATTCTTTGAATTCATTTCAATTGATTTTGTTCCTTTTTGCTGGCTTAGCATTTTTTTTTCAATATCATTAAATATATGAAACCGTTAAAAAATGGAATTTCTAACACTCACACTGACATATTCGTGACTAGATAACTGATTACACTTGCAACAGATCTAATATCCCTTTTATAGTACATGTAAGCATTCAAGTCTGAGTTGAGAGATGCTGAGAGGTTTGGAAAAGGAAATTTATCAAGAGAGCTAATGAGTAATCAATTATAAATTTTTAAATAAACGAGTGCATTTAGCAAATAATTTTTTTTTACGTGTACCTAAGCAATCAGGTAACATTTCTGAAAAGAAATATGTTTTTTTTTACTTGCTGAACATTAATTTAAAGGACTTATTTAGGGGTTGCATATAGTCTCATAAAGTTATAAGTTATAACGATTCGAAAACATAGCATTGAAAATTGTAATTGTGTAAACTCATTTTTGTATGTAATCCAAAAATAATTTTTTTAAACAAGTGTAAAAATTTATAATTTTATGACTTTACGATGCTTTATGACAGGTTGTGAGTACCCCAATTTATTTTCAATGTTAATTTGCGTGGGATGCACTAGTGAAATAAAAAAGAATCAAAAACATCGAGTCATTATTATTAATCGACGTAACGTCAAAATACTTAATGAAAATCTGTTCCCTAACATGCGAATTGAATACCGAAAGATTTTACATAATTAAAAGGTTTTAAGGACACAGTTCATATCCATCGTAAGAAATTATAAATAAATCTGTTCAAGTAAATTAATTTATGTATGTATATTTGAATTTGTACTGGAAGGATTTTTGTATAATTTTATAAGGGTTAATTCTTAAATATCATGATTTTATTAAACAATACATGTATTTAAACAAACAGGGAATTATGATAGATTATTCGATTACCAGGAGGAGTGCCAAACAGAAGAACTTCTTTTTTCAATACGTTCCTTTTGTGAAAATCTTTTTTTTTTGGTATAAAATTGTTAGGAAACATAATATGTTCTGTGTTTTCGTTATATTTAGAAACCCTTACGTAACCTTGTTAGCTGCTGTCACTTAGGTTGGATGTGAGCATTTCGTTCAAGCTCGTTGAATTGACCATAAAAAAGAACTTCACTTATTAACTTTTCGGCTATGATTCTTTGGGTGCGGTCCATCGATCGGAGTTTTAATGTAACATTCGATCCAATGAAATCGCAATCATCTTTATTCAGACTTTCAGCGTAAATAGCAGCTGCAGCAGCTGCAGCAGATGTGGATGCTGCTTCCTGGGATGTGCTTTTGATGCGTCCACTAGTGCTTGTGGCAGTCTCTTCTGATAAACTTTCGTTAGACAATAAGGAATTCATAAGCATTTGCCCTGCGGTTGAGGCTGTTGCCGATACTGAACTCAGTTTACGCATATTTAGTGGAGCAAATTTCTCATCTATCGACTCGGATGAGTGGCGTAAATTCCGTGGTAGTACAAATTGGCTAAAATTTATGCCTTTAGCCGCAGCGGCGGCTGCCGCGCTTACGCGCAAATCTTGCGCAAAATCATCAGGGTCAGCCCCTCCGATTCGGTTCTCATCAATCGAGCTATATGAACGATGGGAATCGGGCGGAGCTGGAGGATGAGGGGGGTGAAAGTAATCTACAAGTTCTCGCTTTATGTCTAACTCCTCATGGTCACGCGTAGTACGACGCCGCTTTTCGTGCGATTCAATAATATTAGATATAGGACTAGAACCTCCATCGTTTGGTTCAACGATGGCTCCCTCTACACCGGTACGCCCGCTAATACCACAAGTGTTGTCGCTGTTGCATCTTTCAGTTATAGCGGTATTACCAACGCAATTGACATGAGCTCCGACGTCGCTGCTTCCACTTACGTTGTGTAAACTGGACGGTGTTGAGCGTTCACGCTTTGTTAAGATTTCGTCTTTGTCTTCAATATCTGAGGATTCCATTGGCTTTTGAGGACTGGCGGTTATATCACTGTTACTACTTCCACCGAAAAGACTACGCGTTGCACTGCTTGCCACATTCATTTCACTTTGCGAGTTTGGGAAGGGCATAGGTAAGGGAACTCGCAACGGGTTTCGATCGTTATCGATTGGCGGTGAATATTGGCCAACAGTGTTCCATGTATCCAATGCCGTGTTACTGGCTATCAGCATCGGTAGGCTTATGCCCATCTACAACAAAAGATAGAAACCTTTAAAATCTCTAAAACATTAAATTTATGCAGTGGTTTTTAGAGTAAAAGTACGTTTTTAAGATAATCGCGCTCATGAAAGCAATAATCTCAATTTATTCATATACTCATGTGCATAGTCAATACAAAGGTATGCTCGGTAAATTTAAATATATTTAATATAAAATTAATAAAAAATTTTGAAAGCTATCATTAAGAAATATTAAGTATTTATTATTTTTTATTTATACGGTTGGCGCTATACCACATCGAATGGTCAATCTGTATGGCATCTTAGGAAAGAAATGTGAAAATTTAACACTGGTCTGCCATAGTTTAATGCTCCCTCTACCTATAGTGATTTTCGTTATTTTAGCAAACTTCTGTGTGTGTATTATTTTCACAAAATTATATATACACATGTTCTTGAGTATACATTAGTAATGGCAAAGGTTAATGCAATCGGTGATATAGTGACTCCATCCTATTTGAGTTTCTGACTTTAAAGCGTTTAAGTTTATCAAAATATGTGATATTTTAACTTATTTATGTGAAAAATTTTCATTAAATACTGTGTTTTAGCACAGAATATGAATGAAATCGGTCTAAATCTTGGTTCAAACTACATATCCCTAATATACTGATTTCCGATCCCGTGGTGGATGATTTCTCATATACCCAATATATTAAATTTAGCTTCTTCGGTGCGTTAATATCATATGTATATGTACCATAGGCTGGTAGTGAAAGAGAGCAATGCGAAATATCTCACGGCACTGTTGACTATCATAACTTTAAAATCGTAGATAATTTCGTCTATCTTGGCACCAGTATCAACACCACAACAATGTTACCCAAAAAAACCCAACACAGAATAACTCTTGCCAACAGGTGCCACTTCAAACTGAGTAGACAATTGAGGAGTAAAGTGCTCTCTCGACGAACGAAGACCAAACTCTATTGTTCCTCTCCTGCTATATGATATAGAGGCATGGGCAATGACCACATCTGATGAGTCGACGTTACGAGTTTTCAAGAAGATTTATGGTTCTATGAGCTTTGGCAACGGCGAATATCGCATTCGATGGAAAGAGGAAGACCTCCACTTCGTTGGAGAGATCAGGTGGAGGAGGACCTGGCTGCACTTGGAATCTCGAATTGGCGCCAAATTGCTAAAAGAAGAAACGATTGACACGCTGTTTTTAACTCAGCTATAACCGCGTAAGTGGTGTCTACGCCATTAAAGACGAAGAACATGTTTCTACAGAGTTTAATAGTTTCGTTCATCAAATGGTTGCTTGTATAATCTAAACCTAAATATAATCGACTTAGATATAGAGTTGCATATGCAAATATAAATGATCAGGATGGTGTGACGAGTTGAATTCTGAGTGACTGCCTGCCTGTCTGTCCATGCAAGCGATAACTTGAGTAAAAATTTAGATATTTTCATGAATCTTGGGTATGGAAAGTTAGGTGGAAGATGCAACAGCCTGCTAGCAAAGTTATGGCTTCTATATTTTGAGGTGCTCATGGAATAATCAACTTCACTATTACATACCGTTATTTGATATTTAGTGGTCTCAGAGGCCGATTGATGTTTCCATGGAAAATTCGATTTAAACTAATTTAGTATAGAATTGAAATGATAAATGCCTTAATCTCCATTCCACCGCTTAAGTTTCACGTTATCTATACGATCTCACAAACATGTGAAAGTATACTTATCGTCACGAACAATATTATTTCAAATATCAAGTCTGAGTGAGCTTAACACAAAGATATACATAGGTACATACGTACGTACAATGCATTTATATTAATTTATATAACGCATTGTAAACAGAAAGTAGGAGTCTAGGCTAAGTTAACCAGTACTTAACTGACAGATGGTTGCTAACCAGACATTGAGAAAACGGTTCTGAACTGTAAATTGTATGTCTTGTAAATATCTTTGTGTCAAGTTCTTTAAGATGCACGTACAGAATGTATTTTTTACAAAATCTTCACAACTTCTGTTAGTTAGGTATACATTTATTTATGGCAACTAACAATAATGTATTACCTCTAATAACACATTTATAATTAACTGAAAACTTTATTTGGTACTTTCTTCTTGTGCGTCCACGTTTTTTATGAAACCAGCCGGCGAATTTGCCATAATATTGTAAAGACTTAGATAGTGCTAATTGACATTCTGTGCACTACCAGGAGTCTGCATTGAACACTAAATACAAAATTATAAAATGATGATATTGAAGTAGTTGCAAAATGTTTCCAAAGAAATAATTCGATTATTTCATAGTGGTAGTACCCCTATTTTAAAATTGAAAAAATTAACCGTTGTCTCTTGGCTTGGAGTGTGTAAAATTATCAATTTGCGTTCGTTTTGTTTTATTTGTATTAAAATTTGGCTTTCATTGTTTTATTTTTTTTTTGTTGATATAAATTCTTCACTTGTGTGTGTTGTTAACGCGAATAAAAATAATGACAGAGTTCCATACACTTGTATATGTATGTACACACATACTTATAAACAGAATACGTGTGTTGATATAGTACATATTTAAGCATGGAGATATGGCGGCAAGTGGTAGACTTTACTTTCTTCCAGTTTATCCCTTTAAATTTTTTGGTCATGTTGGATTAAAAACTGCTTTTTGAATGCACGACCGACCCTGAGTAATTAACTAACTACATACACCTGAGTGCGCAAATGATAGTGACAAGATTGAGAATAGGTAACATAAAAAATTAAATTTATAAAAATAGTTTCGTTGAAGACGTCTTTTTTAATTCGACCCAAAAAAGGAACGTGTCAAAGTTGTCGCAAATTCTATGTTTATTTCATAAGTCACATAAGAGTTTCTACAAAATTCAAACTTGCAAATAACAACAAAAAGTTGTTTCCGGAAGTACTGCATACAGTGATAATTAGAGAGTAGCTAAAGTAGTACTCAAAAGTTAAGCAGAGTTCAAGTTTTTTGTCTTGCCCTAGGACATAGAAATGGGCGTGGTTAATTTAGGAATACTCTCTGTTCATTTTAAAAGTATACATGGAGTACTCACCATTGGTAAAGGGATTTTACGTTGTACTTAATATGTATAGCGAATTTTGCGGTAAGTGGTTGTGTTAGGGAGCGGTTTGGCGCGCAAAGTGAGCACTAGGAACGTGTGATCTCCAGAACCAAAGCGCAGCCAGAGAAACAATTTGACGGCGCTGCGGCAGTGTGCACACATGGCACAACTAAAATGTAAACAAACTGATTATCATCCCATTCAAAGAACAAATAACACAATCAGAATCGTGCTCGCAGCAACGCGAGTGCTAAGCTAACGCCGCTCATTCGACAACTGCACTCGCCATAACAATTAGTGTTGCCACAACACATTTAAATCCTACTAAATATTTTTTTACAAAATTCCTTCAAAATATAAAAAAACGTATAGGAAACCGGCGTTACTTTAATTCCAAACACCAGTAGTCATTCCAGGATATCGTAATGTACTTGATAAATTTACTTTGTTAATTTTTCTTCTGGGTTTAAACAAATGTTAGCATGTGTGAGCATTCACATAAAAATATTCGTAAATTGTCCGGCATAGCACATACGAATGTAAATTTGTAAAAGCTGATATTTACCTCTGTTATTATTATATTGTTCAGTTGGTATGGTTGTATATTTTTTCATGAGGGGTGGTGAACCAGCAAGTGGACTTATGTATTTACCTATATACATATACATATGCCTGTAGAGAGAATTTGTTTTTTGTTTTGTATGAACGCGTTGTTGAGAAGTAATAACAAAAGTGGAAGAAAAACATTGAGTTAAAACGTAAACATGCATGAACATACTACAAGCATAAGTAAATACTTATGTATGTACATATGTATATATGTACATCTGTCTGTACACATGTGTACGAAATATACACAGTAGTCCTCGCATATTTTACCAAGTGTTGAATTCTCAGATATTTATATAAGCTAGGACATCGGTAGATGCAATAGAAAATACACCCTTAGTTTTTCCAGACCATGGACTTGGATAAATTTACAAAAAAGAAATTTATATGCACAAAAATTGGTTATAATGTCTATACCATGTAAACAATGATCAGATATGACTTCGACCGAAAGTAGTGGTATTTTTTTAACCCTGGACGGTCATCCTTTTTTTTTGTACATTAACGTCATCCTTCGTCAATATGACGACGACTTATTTCAAATCCATTTTCAGTAGGGTGTGAGTCGAAATAATGAACGCGTTTTAAGTTTTTTTATTTATTTATTTCATTATTAATAAATACAAGTCAAAAATAAAAAGGAAAACTTATATTGCTGTACGAAAACGGAGATCAACACGAACAGTTAAAAACATATTTACAATGAAAATAAAATAGTTCGTAGTCATTTTGACGAAGGATGACCGTCTAGGGTTAAATATGCTTAACAGAATAATGTAACTTTAATTGAGTGTAAGTTGTGCGAGGTGATCAAAGTAGTTTAACTAAAGTTATGACTGATGAACTAACTACTTGGAATGATACCAGTTAACTGGTAACGAACTAACTTTTTTAATCCTCTTTTTCAGTAATTAAAGGTCTCGGGTTAAGGTATTAACCTTAATATTCATCTCATACAATTTTAGAGAGCTATACAGTGATTTAACCATAATTCTCTAATACAATATATGTACATACATATTATGTTTTTCATATTGTTTATTTATATTGCTAACTAAAAGCTTATCAACTTTCAATATGTTTCACAGACATTCACTACTTTGAGATGGTAAGGACTCCAGCTTTTCTAATATCCTTTGAAATATGTATGTATGTACGAATGTATTTATCCCCATATTTCATCACTGCCACTGACGGATAGATATGGAACGTTGATTTTTACAAGTGATGGATGTTTTCAAAAATAATTGCCCATATTTCTCGAGCATTGAAAACTTTTTGCCCGTAGTTCAGTAAATAAAATTCAAGCAACTATTCTGTCTACATTCATTTCTTTGAATGAATATTGTTCTTTTGAATATATGTATGTATTGTAAATGTTCAAGTGGAGATCACTGCGCTTAATATTTCGAAATTATTACGACTCGATTTGACAAAAATACGAAATTGCGTCAACCATTGTCTTAGCCGTCCAACAATATTTCACATTAAATACAATACTTACGATATGCATTAATATGTAGGATACAAATTTGGTATAAGTAGTTCTAATTTTAAATTAATTAATTTATATATGTATTATTACTTTATTCGGAAATTATTAAAATCCCAAAACCCAGTATTTCCATACAAAGGTTTTTTCCGATATGTCAAAACTGGTCATAACTATGAGATGTGTGGCATACTCAACCAGTACTTCCTTCAAAGACATACATATGTATGTATTTAAGTACAATGTTTTCTCGAATGTAATGCGATGTGTCATTGGATGATAGGATACTCACCGCACCAAAATACTTCATCTCTTTCTTCATGCGCCGATGTTGTGAAGTGCTCGGCGCGGCGTTTGCAGTTGTCGCTGCCACCGCGACGGCTGCACTTGTTGTCTGCTGCGCCGCTGCTGTTATGGTTTCGTAAGAGTTAAGGCCATTTAAACTTGCAGCCGTCGACGTTGATGTATGACCATTTGTGCCCGATCTACTCGATGAACTGCTGCCGCCACCCGCCTCCATAAAATCGAACCTTTTGAACGCGTACCATTTTGACGGATTCGGCTGAATTCCCTGGTATAATTTAATAAGCATTTTGTGTTTCTCCCGTCGATATTGTGTAAGTAACACATTCATCTTCCGTTCCACCTCAGCTTTGCTGCACCCAAAACGTTCCGCTATTTCTGACCACGCTCTAAAGCGACATAATTTATCTTTGTACTTGGGATCAGCACGATTCCACAATTCAGTATGGATGCGATATTGCTCGATTAGTTCAAGAGCTTCATCGTTGGTCCATTCCATGATTACTCGGTTTATTAACGTGTGCGGTTGCGCTGTGAGATTAAAATCGATTGGCGCTAATAAAATGGGCGTTTGCAGTTGCTGCATAAGCGATTTATGGTAATTCGTTTCTATTATAAAATTAATCAATGTCTATTATTAGATTAAAATTTTGAATCTGAGATTGGTCTTTAATTTTAATTAAATTAATTAAATTAATGCAAAACGTATGCATATATGTACAAATTTTTACATTTCAGAATAAACAACAGTATAATTCCAGGATATCTGTTGCAGCTAACTGCTCTTCAGTATACCAGCACGAAATACCCAAGTAAAAGGATAGATAAACAGATAATGAGAGAGATGAGAAGCATTTTGTTTTGCCAGCATAACTTGCGAAATTAAAAACGCATGATTGAAGACATCTTCAGCATTTAATGTTTCACGGTACAAAATTGGTTTTAATTGAGTAGAATAAATATTAATAATTACATTTAATAATTAGAAAACAATGTATGTAAGTACGTTTTTCCAAAAATGTGCAGCTAATTGTTTTTAAGATCTTAGCAGATCGGATGTCTATTGGTTATCCCGACCTATTTTGGGCTTCCTATCCTATCCTTCTTTATAGAGTATTTAACCTTAATCTTAAAAGTTAGTTACGTTACTTCAGTTATATTTGTTGACTTAAAAAATTTAATTTTATGATTTGGTAAAAATGGAAAAGGCAAATGTGCCCAAGCATATGTAACAGTAAAGTACTGGTTAGTTGAATTTTGTCGTACATATATGTACCAGCACAAATGATGTAACCTTTTAAGGAAGACTACACATCTGTAATCCCAATAGATAGTCCTCTAAATAGTTGTTACTCGATGGAATCCATCCAAAGCACTCGAAAACATTTCACATATTTTGGAGCGCGTAGATCTCTATACTCTATACTTTAACCCTCTGTACCTAATTTTAATTTCGTAGTTTAATTGAATTTTTTTGAAGGAATTGTTCACTGAACAGATAGAAGGAATTCTTGGGAATAAGATACACTAAGGTTTAATATGGAAATTGTATTACTCCACAATCTACGTTATTACATTTTTAATTATGCTGCTACATATAATCTTGTTTTCATTTAACATCTGATTGAATTAAAAATCTTTGCTATTGCTGATAATTCCTAAATAAGTGAGAAGTCTAAGTGATTAGCCATATCTTTCCTGATGATGAGATTACCATAACAGCCACTATTGTTTTTGGAGAAAATACGTGATACTTGATGTTGCAGTGGAATAAGATTGATACCAAACGTTCCATTAGAATTTAAAGATTCATTGTCTCAATACAAATTTTTTATAAATATACATATGTATGTATGTATGTAAAAAGGCTCCATACAAGAACGTTGATAGGTCGTTGATATCAGCTATATGTTATACTGACTCGATCTCAAGAATTTCTTCAGAGTTTGCTACTTTGCCTTGGACAATAACCCATACCAAATATGATGAAGATATTTCGGCAAATGGAAAAGCCTTCCATACAAGCACTTTATTCGCATCATTCAGTTTGTATGGCAGATATATGTTATGCTGTGGGTGCAATTTCAATACCTTTCATGTCAATATCTCAAAAACTGGGGGACTAGATCGTATATACACATATACAGACGGACACGGCTAAATCGACTTACCTCGTCATTATGATCATTTATATACATGTTTATGTACATACCATATATACTTTAAAAGATCTGTGACGTTTTCTTTTCGATGTTGCAAATATCGTGGCAAACTTAATATATGTACATACATATATGTATGTACATTGATGGGCAATATTGTACTATATAGAGAAATTTCTTTACATATACATATTTCTTTTTATAAAAAATTATTTGCGATTCTTTTAGACTAATATGTACATACATATTTATGTATAACATACATATATATGCATGAATATGTGCTTAGGAATACAAAATGATATACATGTACTTTCGAAAATGTTTAATAAAATATTAGACTTTTGTTTTTACGAAAGATGTTTTACAGCTTAGGAGATATTTTGGAGAGTAAGTAGAACAGGTGTACTACTTGTTACAAGCGCAGAGTAAAACATTTCCACCTGAACAATTGTGTCTACTCAAATAGGCTATACAATCGCAGAACTTCCGAAGAAAATAACTTTGTCAAAAAGGTGACACATTTGCCATTCTACGAAAACCACACATACGAATTTTTACGTGCATATGTGTGTGTAAGAATTTACAACAGATACAGTAGTAGTATCTGTAAGTTTGAATTTAGTTCTTTGTTTCCACATAAACATTCCATTCCAATTACATATTTGTTTGGTTTGTTATTTTATTCATATTAAATATTGTTTCTTTTTCTTTATTGTATTTGTATACATAAATACATTTTCACATATAAATACGCACACATGCATATGTATGTGAATAAATATCGTTTTTATTTTCGTTCATTGTTAGTATAACTAAGCATGTTATTCGCAATTTTGTTGTGTTTGCAGTTGTTTTGATAGGTTTTTAGTTAGCTGCGCATATATGTTGACGTTTTCGTTGGTTGTTCAGTCTTGGCAGCTTTCCGCGTAAATGACCTGCGTACACTTAAAAAAATGTTGAGATGTGTTTGAATGGAATGAACCAATTCATACCGGAAATGCTAGTGACATACATTTGAACATGTATAAAGCAAAATGCAGTTATTTGTAGATACACACACATATATACATATGTATGTTTGGATGTAAGTAGTAAATACTTATATTACACACTTCTATTGCCGAATGTAGTCATTAAACCAAGGTAATAAGTCAAAACTATTTTTTTTTTTTAATAAGGGCGTCTTCTTCGTGTACAGTGTGTTTCATTTCAATGAATATTTTATTATTGGTCATTACTATGAAATTTAAAACAGTAGATAGTTCACGGACAAACTGTCAACACAATAAACACCAGATAGACAGGCTCGTTTTAAGCCTTCCATAAACTATCGCCTCATTCAATGCATCCGATCGTTTTTCATATTTTTGAAAATTTTCTTGTATAAAACTAAACCAATGTTTATTATTCCTGTATTCATATGTTTATTACAAGATATATTATCTATCGTATTATCCTTTGAAAACATCCAGTAATTCTATAACTACAATTATAAAAAAATACTTGCGCACATGTAAATTTTTCTTTGTATTTAAATTAGGTATAACCTACAGTCCTTTTCCTGTCCTACATAGTTACTAGGTTAAAGTACATACATATGTACATATGTGCCAAATATTGATCATAAAGTCAATCATGAATAAAAAATTAAATTTGTTTAAATGAAATATAAAATCAGTTATTTGCTACAGTCACATTTTTTTACAATGTTTATTAATGTCACGTGAATGTGGTTGAAATTTGTGATCTTTGTTAAATCTAAATACAAGAAATATTACGTAGCAGAATATTGTATTATCACTTTCGCGCGCATCACATTTTCATTATTTCATAAGTGGTTTTACACACCCGCAACTCACTTTGTGTTGAATTTAGCCAAAACTGGCAACACCAACGTTTTTACGCACATGTACACTGATCAATTTGAACTTTTACCACACAACCAACTCAATAAATTTCTTATTGTTTCACTTTTGTTTTTGGTATTTTTTTCGAAATGTTTTTCCTTCTGTTTTCCAACAAATACTGTCGTAAAACACTTCTAAACCTTGCGAAATCGATAAACGACTAAAATGCTCCGCAATGAAATGAAATTTCTCAACTACTGAGTTGTTCTGCGCTCAGTTCGTTTGACTTTGACGCAGCGCTGCGCTGTGCAAAGCGCGCGGAGCAATTTAATGTACTTACATACTTATATATAGTGAGTAAACAACAACGAAGCCGCAAAGCGGCAGAGGCAGTATGCATGCCATAGAACGATTTTGTATCTGGAGTTAACTGCTGACGTCGCTGTTTATCAGAGCAGAGTATTGTTTCGATGAAGACCGAGTGAGACCAAGGGATGACGAAGTGTTGTTTACAGCAAATGAATGAAAATAAACGTATGTTTGTTTGAATGCTTGTGTATGTGTGTTGGGGAATGTTAAAAAAGCAATAATAAAACATAAACATAACAAAACAACACCGTAAGAATATTTTATTTGTTTGAGAGAGCAGCGACCGACGCGGGCAACTGCGAAGCGAACTAACGAACGCGGTGGCCGTTGACTGATTACTTTGAAAAAGAAGAGCGAAGAGCATAGGGCGAATACGGATGAGTAGATGTGGATGTTTTTGTTCCGCTGTAATAATTAAAGAAACTGGAAAAAACAATAATAAACCATCAATAACAATAACGTAGCATATGAATTATGTTGGGAGAACGGTGAGTGTTGTAAGGTGAAGTCTTTACCAGAGCCATTCTTATGTACATATGTATATGTACATCCATACATATGTATATAAAAACAAATAAAACCACGTCAATATAATGTACAAAGACGTACATACGTATGTACATACATATGTCTGCAGGTATGTACAAGTATTCATGTATTATAGTATCTATGAATATATTGGTATGCATTTCGTACGTAGTAATGAGCTAGTATTGTGAAATTGTTATTGTTGCATGTTGTTTACTCAGGAACAATAACAATAAACCCAACGACACCAACCAAGAGTCGCTCAATATTGTATAAACAAACGCTGGCGCTGACACCGAAGTCGTATTGGACGTCAGCATTAACGCAAAAAATGCGCTTCCATTGCTTTCGTCACCGACGTACGCTGCCGTTCGTTTGCGGTTGTTTTCACAAAAATAAGTGTACATTTATACATGTTGCTGAATGTAGATATAAATGTGCGTTTATGTACATATGTGTGTGAATCTGCACACATCCCCATATACACATACACACATATATATAATGTTGTGTATATGTAAGTAGGTGATTACTACTTTTTGTTTTGACTACGCGTACACTGGCTTTGCCTGAGTCACCTCACCACTTCGTCGCAGTTGTACGTATTTTAACGACTCACGAACACAAATGCATTTGCATCGTCAGCCAAACAAACAAATAGAATGTGAAAGGAAATAGCAAAAATGTACAAACAACAGACAGTGGCGGTTCAGTAGCTTGCTTATTGATATCGCTTTTGGGCGCCGCCGAATTTCAATGACGAATATCTACATATATAATGTACTCGTGTTTCTGTAAATCTAGCCCCAACTGAAGAAAGAATGAAAGTGAAATAGTTACTCATTGGTTTTAGCTTTTTGATAGAAGTACGCGCGACCTGATAGCTGATTCATTTACGTATGTATGTATGTTATTACGATGAAGGTAACTATGGTGTAAATCAAAAAGGTTTGTTTTCGGTACGTTTGCTACCTAATCACAATTTGTTAAAATGTTATCAATAACTTTTTCTCTATTTGACATATTGGATTGGTAACAAAAGTGAAAGAGAATCAAAGTAGTGTTGCGCATTGTTTATTCCTTAGGTGCTCTTACATATTATAAATTTATAAATATGAATGTGTGTGTACATATGTACATATGTATATATCTACTTTTACATCTTCGTCCGTCTGTTTGGCTTTGTAAGATAGGGTTTACATACGGACTATTTTGTCATTCATTAAAGGCAAATTCTTTTTTGGTGTCCCTCGCTGCGTACATACGGGGTACGCGAGTCCGGCAACTGAAGTCGGACTATTGCCTGCATTCCCTTTCTTGTCACAATCTTTTTACGCTTTACCTATCAAGAGTCGCCACTTATTAGAGAGAAGCACTGAAAGCAAAGCGTTCATTAAGGTATACTATTTGCTATCTTAGCTTTGTTAAAGTGTGAATTGTCAAGCAAATCGAGGGAAGTTTTTATTTACTTGGTTATCCGTATTTCTTCGACAAGTAAAATTCGGATTAAAAAATTGACATTTTTTCCGTTTGCGTATTTCGTGTTCTACTATTATGAAAAGCATTTTCTATTTTTAAGGGGTTAGGTGGGTTTCAGAGGTTAAAAATAAGCGTATTTTCACCATTTTTTTGGTTAAATTTTCGCCATATTTTGGCTCAAAAATATTATTTATTATAAAAAAAAATGATCGTTCATTAAGTGGATAATGTTATTCCAAAGATGTGTGCAAAATTTGAGCCACATCGGTTTATAACTTTTCGAGAAATCGTGTCCACCGACTTAAAAAATAGAGTTCTGAGATAAATACGTTTAAAGTTTTGACGCTGCGCTGACGTGGCCTAATGGGCGGAATTTCCGAAGGATATATCTCCTAGAATTTTACTCAAGTCGATTTGAAATTTTAGGAGAATATTCTAAACATATTTAACTATTTAATAAGACAAAAAAAATCGATTTTTTTTTTTAATTTTCAAATCCACGTAACCTTAACTTAAAATAAATTTAATTGTTCCCTTATAATAAAATTCTGGATTTTATCAGATTGTTTCAATTAACAATATACAAACTCATATGTTTGTATGTATGCATGTATGTAAATATGTATATACATACATAAGTCAATTTCCAAAAAAGATAACGGAATCAAACTTTGCAAGAGGTTCAAAGTGTGACACCGTGTATCTAGAAATGAAATCGAGCTACATACAATATGTATAATTCAATGCTCTGGATCGAACCTATCTGAATCCCATATCCCTAGTATTATGATTCCTCCTACCCGATATATTGCATTTTAAGCATTTTTTGTAGAAAAAACCTCACCTCCCGTACTTAATGTTTACATGCTAATAAGTCATTTTATCATTTCGGTATATGCAATCTACTACTGCAAACTACAGTTGCGTACAACTAGATAACAACGACATAAGATCAAGTAATAGTACTGTTGCGATTTTACTCCTTGCTAGTTTTACTTTACTGGGTTCGTATCTCTGAATTGACAAATGAAACCAAAAGCCGTTTAATTCACTTCAACTAAATCTCTTTATTTTACAACTCGTCTACACTATAGCAGTTTACTCTTAGCACTGGTTGATTACGTTGGCGCTGCCACGGCTTATATAGCCACGCAGTCCTCGCTGATGCCGACGTGTCCTTCTAGAATATTGCGTCTGGAAATTACAAGAACATAATGACATACGGCGCCAAACGCAACTATTGTTTAGACAACTGTGTCGCCAGATGGGACTATTGTTTAGACAAGCAGACAGCCGCGGCGCCAGACTCAACAATTGTTTAAGTAGACAAGCAGACAGCCGCGGCGCCAGATGTCTACAACAAGACAAACGCTATTCCATATACCTACAGCTATTGTTCATAATAAGGGATGCATATAGCAATACAAATACAACTAAATACTACTTTTGTAACAGTACGTTAACTTTTTTGTATCTTCTAATTTGAAACTTTGCCTTACTCATAAGAAAGGTGCTCAGATTTTTGAACAGTTCTTAACGGCTACAGTTACAGACAAGATATTTTTGAAAATCTGTAAATAAACAGATAACATTTTACGGATAATTGTGGTATGTGCAAATATATATGGGCTCCAGTATCTATAGTTGACTTACGATCAAAATATCGGTCAATATGTGAGATGCGCAACTGGAATTCAGACAGAAATCTTTCTTGACAATAGTATTTCTGTATATTAAAAAGGGATTGAATCGGGTCAATACTTCCCTGAGCCCCCATATACCTAATATAAAGATTTTCAAACTTCCAGGTGACTTTATACTGCATATATCGGCACAATAAAAATTACAGAACCTGTTTTACCCATAACAGTATACCTTTGTGACAAAAATATATACAATTGGATGGACACTTGTCTTACTCTCCATATAACTATTACCAAGATTTTCGAACATCAGGCTGACTTCGCTCCATATGATTGGTGACTGTATGTGAGGTACCATAATGAAACTAAGGGTTTATTTCAGCTTGTTCGACTGCACCCGAACTTAGCTCTTTCTTACTTGTTACTTTGTAAAGTCGGAACTTTTTCAGGTAAGAAAAACAATTTCTTGATATGGTTTAGATCTCGACTGCAACAGAGAAAATCTAAAGCAGTTTCCAAATTGTCATGAAACCTTTGTTTACTGTGTACCTATAAACCAGCGTTTTGAACGCCTTTAATACCTTTTCTCATCCATCATCATCCTCTTCCTGGAAAACTAGTCCTGCTTCTCGAAAGCAACTTTTAATGGTATCTACGGCTAGTGCGTTCTCAGTATGCCCAAAAATCGATGCTTTAATTTCTCTTGATAGTTACAGTTACAGCCTAGTATCTTCAGTAAAAGGTTTCTTTTTACCCTCACTATTGTTTTAATAAAGTTAGTAACATTCTATAAAAATTTAAGAAAAGCCCTACATAAAATATATTAATTAAAAAAAATCACCTGCGTTGCTAATGTAATTGTAAACTATGCATACCGCTATTATCACTATGTGAATAAAAATTCCATTTCTCTGGAATAGATTAAGAGTATTTGACAGCTTTCGAGAGACAAATTTTTATGTGAAAGAAACTAATAAAAACATAACTTTCGAGAGACAAATTTTTATGTAAAAGAAACTAATAAAAACATAGCTTTTATTTCCTGAGCATTTTATAAATTTGTGCAAATTATTTACAGGAACATGTCGTTGTTAATTAGTTGTACGCATTCGTAAATATATTATTTATTTATGTAGTACATATATATATGTAAATCTCTTAATTAGTTTTCACTTTGGTTTACTATGAAAATTTTTTGAAAAATACAGTTCAGATTTTAAAGTCATTTAGGTTATTGTTTTTCAAAATTATATTACTTTCAAAATTTAAAAAGTGTAAAATATTATTTTGTCTTGTTAGATAAATGTTTCAAATAAAATAATATACATTTACCATACATCATCGGGAAAATGAAAGCAGAATGGTCGAAGGCGTTTATAGTGCGTCCACGCGATAATTTGCAGTCACATGTTTACATAAAACAGAAGAAATTCGTACCATCTTACGAGAATGATGTAGGTTCAAAAATGTTATTTATACGCAGCCGAGATGAAATTTAAATTTTGTAATTCAATTAAGCTTCTTAAATAGTGAAAATGTTGTAAAAATTTGACACTATGTGTATAAATTAAGAGTTTTCCGTTGTATCCTGCTCTATAGTTTTTGCTTGCTATGTACATATGTACGTGGATGTAGGACTAGGTTATTATGGTGAAACCAAAGATACGTAGTAGAACCAAAAAACTTTCATCCTCAATTTTTGAGGTTATTATACTAATAAATTTCGTACTATTCTTTCAGAATGATATTACTTTGATAGGCTAAGTACTACATATTTTTTCAGATTTGTATAATTATATTATTATATACTATATTGAGAGGTCGAATTTATTGTGTTTGATGATTTTGATGTGTCAGGAAAAAATGTTTAAAATTGGAAGTGGAAATTGTTTATTAACATCCTTAGAGAGGGAACCTAATTTATTTACGACTGTTGATTTATGTTCCAACAGAAATAATAATTGAAATGTTTGTTTGCTGAGTGATTATATTAATCTGCAAATTATACATACATATATAGTATAGTATTAAAAGTAAAAGGTATATGAAAATTATCTCTAGAAGCTTTAGGAACTGAATATACCCATTCCTTGATATTTGATTATTGGATTTTTTTGCTTTAGGCTTCAAAATTATACCACATACTTAATTGCTTATTATAACAACTATTAATTAGGCAGAACTATATTTTATACATTCTCTTTTAATTGGAGTTTATCGAATAATTAATTTATATCAAAATGATTAATCAGAATTCTGTTCGAAATTATATCACTGGATTTCTTTTCTAATTTCACCATGGTACATTACAAATGAATATACATATGTACATATTTATTTCTATATATTTTTTATTACTTTTTATTATTCAATAACACTTCATGTACACATATATTATTTATTGTATATATTCATTATTATTTTTATTATTCAATAATACTTCGATTTAACAGCCTTGTCCTATTCCGATGAACTGGCTCATGGGCTGGGAGTACGCACGTATTTGGTTGCGTGAGCGGGATGATTATATTAGTGCACGCCTGCGCAAATCCAAAGCAAAAAGAATTAAAAACGATTATACCGCTTGGCTTCTTAAACGACAAGTCAAACCTAAAAAAATCAGCTAGCAAATGATTTATATTAGAAACACAAATCTTAGTGTAGGCAATTTATTTTGATTTATTTTCAGATTTCTAAATTGTTTGTTAATTTGTTTGATTTGTAACACATATTATATTAATTATATAGACATGATAGCATGCAGATGTACATATACTTGTATCTATGTATCAATTGCGATAAATATATATGTATATATGTAAAATATTAATTCTTGTTTGTTTTGTACCAAAATTGTTTTTATATTTCCCCATTCCTCGTCAATCCATTGCCCCTAAAATAAATTAAATTCGTAATGGAATTATTCGTTGGAGTGTACACATACTAGCCAGAAGAAGATATCAACTTTAATCTACATATGTACATATGTATATGCATACAGGGATTGTCCGGTCCTATCACTTTCCGGAACTTTAGAGTTTAACATGTTTATATGTGAATTTTAGTTTATTCTACTTAGAATGAATATAGTTTATGCATGGTCCTATTACTTTCCGGGCAAACTCTGTATGCAAGTACTATGTACATACTATGTACATACTATGTACATACATATGTATGTATGTATGTACTGATGTTTCTCTGCAAGTGGACCATGTCTATTGTATGCATGTATTTTCTTCGATTTTTCCATAATTTTCCAGTTTTCTGACAATTAGCTGACGTTTGCTTTAAATTCTTTCAAATGATACCAAAAATTAGCTCAATTAGTGCACTAATAATTTGATGCGCAAAATTAATTTAAATATATTTTTGAGATGCCTTTAAATTATGCAATTTTCTGCTTCGCCAGAACATAACACTTCCTATCATCTTAACGAGGCCGAAATATTTGGTAAGGTTATACACCCGGCTTCAGCGATTGGAACAATCTGAATGAACACGTACTTATACTTACATACAGTCTGTCAAGTAAGAGCGTGGTCGTGTTTATTTATTAAAATAAAAATATTTTATGAAACTTTCATATTTAAATATACATTGTACACATTACAAACGATGATGCAATTTGGTCAATAATATGTCCAGTCAACACCGGCGTCGATAATTGCCTGGCATGCTTTCTACTAATTTGACGGCGTATTCTAGTAGCTAGGATCTCCAGATCCGACGATTTTCGTAAGACAACTACTTCAAAGTGTATATGCGTCTTCCACCACGAAGCTTCTGTTTAATAAGTATATGCCCACACATTTTCAATAGAGTTTGCATCGGGCGACTGCGACGGCCAATCCAATGTAACAATGCCAGATTGAGTTTTCCACTGAGTACAGAGCTCGCTGCGGTGTCGTTGTCCTCCTGCAGAATCCAATCTTCATTTTTTCTGATGAACCATCGTTTGGCAGATAGCAGGAAAGCCTTTTTATTGATTTTTTTCATTTTCTCGGCATTTAGGTTGTCAGTAAAGAGGTATGTACAAAGTGCCGAATCCCTGCTTTGAGAAGCAGCCCCTAAGATGCACCTTTATTCCATGTTTTACGGTCCGCTGAACAAGCCTATTTGTGGAAGTTGACCAGGCTTGCGTGAGGACAGAACGTGCCCATATAGAACATTCATCAGTAAAAATGACATTTTTAAAATCTCTATCAATATTCTCATGCGCCCAAGCGAGTCGCTTTGTCACAAGTTTTTCAGTCAACAGAGGCTTCTTCATTGTGTTGCGCCATTTCAGATCATGAGTATGAAGAAGGGTTCGGATAGTTTTCTAGTATATATCTAAACCTTTGCCATTAATTTTGATTGTCCTTGCCGCAGTGTTAAAGCAGGATTCCGCGAAAACAGATTCACTATTATTTTCCCATCTCTTTTGTTCACTTTTCCTATCGAACCACGTTCTGCATCAAAGGAATTAGAGCGAAATCTTTCATTAACTGTTGGTAAAGTCAACCACGCTCTTACTTGACAGACTGTACATACATATATGTACTATATGTATATGAACATACAAAAAATAGTAATTACATACTTTTTATGTACTTAGTAAAAGTCCTTAAAATTTGTATTTCTTTTTGCAACAACCGAGCTTTTTGATATCAGTACAAATGTGTTGTATTTAAAGTTTTGTACGCAAGAGCTTTTGCATTTGTTTCGCGTGCAAACATGGATTCCACAAAAGAGAACATAGTTTTGTAAAGTAATGTCAGAGAATTTGCATTCTCTGAAGCGACTGTCTTATAATTTTCGAAAGCTTTTTGTTGAACAAAGAAGTTGCGAAATATAAAAAAGTGCTCCACCAAGAGTAAATCGGGTACAAACGAAGCGGCAAATTGTTGATGCCACTTGTCAGAGTAAGGCAAACAGCCTTAAATGCACGCGAATATATTTTAATAAATATTGGTGTATACAAACATATACAAATGTATTTTTAGTGACTTTATGTGCATATGTATACTTGCATATTAAAATGTAGTACATATATTCATATGGAAAATATATGTACATACTATGTATGTATGCATGTACATATATTTGATTATGTATTAATTCGCAAATGCCAAAGAGTTGAATTAAATTTATTTTTTTCTCTGACGAAAACTTTACTTGAGGCTTTTGGATGATAGTGGTGTATTTTGGCAAAACTCGGGTCCGCCAACGCAGCAAAAGCAAAGCCCTGATGGTGCCGCGTTATTGGTATTCATTTTTCACATTCCACATGCGAAGACAGTGCCTAGTGCACTTTTCCATTTTCTCGCTGTTGTTAATCAAAAGTATTCCGTGTCCGTTGTCGCAAGTGAATTTGATATTTTGAGTCTCCACTTATCACAATGCTGGAACTTGTGTTTTAACTGGTTTGGTGTAACAGTTGCATTGTACAAGTAACAAAATATGTATGTATATAATATAGTGCTTCATGTATAAAGTTAATTGCACAGATGTTGGGCGTAGCAAAAGCTAGAAGATTGCGATGAAGGCTGTAATATTTATACAAAGCAATCTTAAAATTACTGGAAAGCTACGTAAATGCAAAGGAAAGTGAATGTGATTGTCGGCAAAAATGCATAAATTATACGGTAAACTCAGTTTAGGAAGATAAAAATATAAAGTGAGTGTATTGACATATAAATAAAATTATGTTTAAAAGCATGTGTGTATATAACTGGCATCAATAGAAGTTCTTCGTCAGGTTGCCATTCATTTTTTCTAGCTTTGCCACGTCATTTTGAATTCGAACAGCAGTCATCATACATTATATGTATGTATGTATGTATATATGAAAACGTACTTATGTACGTATGCGTGTGTGCATGAACATAATTAATAAGGAAACATTTTTACTTGATTGAAATTTGAGCGAAATCTAACACATTGACATAAATATGGACCAGTATATTTTTGTAAAGCATATCGATAAATAAGTATTTATGCACTTACATATGTACATATGTAAGTATGTATATACATACATCCAATAAAAGCGTGTACAAACCATCGGCCAATGACCACATCTAATTTTTTTAGTATCGCACCTGGATATATGACGGTAAATAAATAACTACAAATTATCATTGCAGTAGCAAAAAATATTGAAAGGCCTACAAATATCTCACAATATGGTTACGTGTACATACATACATACATACATAGTCACTATTTACATTATTATTGAAGTTTCTCTTTCTAGTTTTTTCTTTGAATGTAATTTTAATAAGTTGGTTTCGCTCCTCTCCTAACCTTATCAGTAGTTTATCTATAATATGTAAACACAATTCTTACATACATATGTATATACAGTAAAGAACAAAAATGTTCATGAAAAAACCAATATTTGTCTTAATGGTTAATTTTAATAGACACTATACATATGAACAATTATAAATACATTAAAATGGATTTAAAATTTGCTTTCGGAACCGATAACTACAAAGTCATAAAATATCTCTAGATCTGGGCTACCGATTAAATATATATACAAATATACATATGTGTATATATCATGAAATTAATATCTTGATTCAGTTTGAATTATTATACTCTTTATATACATACATACATATGTAGGTACTTTGTAATATATGTAGATATTTGTTTAGAAAACTTAGTGATTTCTCTGGTTAAGGGTATTTTTAACACCTTGAATTTGGCAATGATGTAAATTATGGACGATATAATTTTATAAACATTTTTGACTAGAGAGAAGTGAAGACCATCGTTTTAGCATCATTTTATTACCAACATAATTGTATGTATGTACCTTAGTTCTCAGTTCTTCTAACCATGCAAATGACTTCGTTATACACTGGGTCAAAACACATTGTATTTGTATGTGAGTTAGTATGATACAAAAGGACATATGACTATTATGGTGCAATTCTTTATAGCACAAGATTTAATTGGTAAAATATCCACCTAACTTGTTGCGTAAATATTGTTTCCGTTGTGGTCAGAATGAACAAGCCAGATACGTAAAAGTTTTTTGTTTCATTAACTGACATCCTTATTCAAATGCCTAATTAAGAAATTCACCATACAATAGCACTCACAGGTCCTCATTAGGACCCAATTACTACATATCATTATCTGTTCTCAGTTATTTATTTTGAAATACATATGTATGTATAGTAGATGGTTAAAAAAAAACAAGTATAATACTACTCCCCCATGAAGCCTTTTAAAACCTAAAAATTAACTTAAAGTAGCTTCGTGCAGTGCTATAAATGGTGAATAAGGTGAAAGCTCTAACTTTGGTATATGTATGTAAATACATGTATATAAAAATACACATAAACTATACGAACATATAGCAAGAAACATTCGGTTAATATTCAGGAATCCAACCACGAAGCAAACGGATGTATGTATATAAAGCATCTCTCCGTAATAGTGTTCAGGCGTACATACGTGTGTGAATAAACAAAATCAACATATTCAAACATATGTTCAGAGTAAAATAATTTTTTTACATAAATTGTGCTAAAATTTGATGTAGTTTTACAATTATTTGTAAATATGAATTGTTTTTTAATAACTGTAAAAGTGCATATGAATATATGTACTGTCTATGTGCCAAATAAATATTGGTAAGTGTCTACGCCAGTAAAGAAGAAGAAGTGCACCTTAATTTTCCATTTGAAATCACTCCTGTTATTTATAATATTTATACCTATTTTACTCTCCAAAAAATTTATTTGAGGTGTATAAAACAATAAGTTCGTGGTCATTGTCGAAATTAAAGTGCACATATAGATATTTACGTTACATTTGAAAGAGGATCTGTAGAAAATAATGTATTTGTGATGCAAACGAAGCATGTATTCATGCATAGATGCATTTATCTATATTCGATAAATGTACTGATTGAAGATTCATTTAAGGATTTGTTATGTAGATAGATATATGTACATATGTATATACATACGTATACACGAATATTCTCTTCCTTTACTTGTTTCAGACGCTTTGGAATGTTGAAACATTATACAAGCATCAGCATTGCATGGTTTCATATTATAATGTAGAAAATTAGTGCCAGTCGCAGAAGCGACTACTTAATTTGCGATTTAAACATATGACGGCTACCGTAATGACCACCCAAATATCCGCTATATCTGCGTCATCTCACGCTATTGATTCGTCGCAGGCTGTAATCACAGACCACCGGTCGTCTTTTTCCGCGAAAAATACCAATATTGTAAAAGCTGAAGTAGCAAATAATACGTCAAACTCTAACGTAATGCTCCGCTCTTCAAAGCCTGCAAAAGCACTTTCAGCTATTCCGATATCAACAATTCGGGCCCAGTCGCTTAGATCCAATTTGCCTTTTGTAAAAATATTGCATACACCATCTGTTACTTTAGCTAGATCACTTAGCTGTGATGATGAAGATAAATGCTCAAATAGAATTGTTGCAGCCGTCGGATTGACAGCGATGCAATGCGTTGATAATAGCACTCAGACCGATACTATGCGTAACACAGGGCAAGTATTTTTGACAAAAAGGGTACCCAAACAGTTAGGAGTAAACGCTGAACTTAAGGAAGAGAACAATGATCAGAAGGATTTTTTGTCTTCAAAAACACGAAACCAGAGCTTAATGTTTAATGAGATCAGCGAGAAAAGCGGAGGAATTATATCAATTACACAGGATAGAAAAAGTGAAAACGACAACGAGAAGAATATGTTGGAAAATAAAAATTATTTCTTATTCAGGGAAATGGACTTTATAGACATGAAGAGTGAATGTAGTAGAAGTAGTAATGACACTTTATCTGAAACAAAAAGTCTCATTGAATGCGACAATTCTTTTAAGAAATCGGTTAGTATTTTGGAAGTTGAGAATTCTGTTAAAAATTCTGATAATATTTTTGGATGCAAAACACATTCTAATACTGAAAAATTTTTGAAATCAGTTGAATGTACTTGTAATGATACACCACAATTTAATTGTGATTGTGACCAAACTTTAGCAAATTGCACCTATCAAGAACGCATTATTGACTATGACAATTTCCGGATAATAGAACACGTTATAGATTGTGCAAATGAAAATTTTTGTGAACATGGTGAGAAAATGGAATGTGATAGTCCTTGGAAAGATACGGAAGAGGACAACGTAGATCAAACTAAAGAAATGAACTTATCATGTCGAGAGTTGGTGGCATTTATCGGTGAAAGTTATCAAATTATTAATAATGAACATCATACAATAATGCAGAACGAAGAGCAACCCGATAAAAATTTACCTGTTGCGTTGTCAGTGAATTTAGATGCTCACCAATCTAGTAACGATAATGAAAATAATATATATTGTTCCGGTGGAGTAAGTAATGACCCTATACTATTGGATTCTCAATATGCAAATACGAACTTAAATGAAAATTTGGATAACAATAATAACAAAGGTTACTCCAAAGGAGAAGCACAAGTGTTTAATGGATCAAAGATACAATCCCCCAAAAATAATATAGAAATATTAACTCAGATTGAAACAACTAATTCAGTTTCATTTGAGTCTCATGCCCAATCTGAGTCATCAAAACGTAAAGAGCAATCGATGTCAACAATCCAAAATGCTACACCATCTATGGCATTAGCTCTGAAGGCTCTAAAATCAAAACTGACGCCTTTGGCCCCATCTTTTCATCCAGCACGAAAAAAATTACAACCAACTTCATCCGCAACTACTGCCTCATCATCAATGTATGCCTACGAGCAGACGGCGATCTATTACCAACAAGAGCCACAACTGCCTAAACCGCAGCTACCGCGTCTACAACAATTAGCAACTACAACTACTGTGCATAAAACGAACTTACATCACTATCCAGGATTGCAAGAAGAACAACAACAGCAGCTACAAGTCTTACCAGTGGTTCAACCAAGCTATTCCAAAAATTATTTTCAACACCAACACTACTGCTCATCATTGATACAAAATTTACAACAGGTACACAATTTTGTAATATCCTCTAACGAACATCCTCAACAATGCGATGAATTGAGAAATTGTTGGCAAACTCATCTGAATAGTGCTCCTAGTTCAGTTGCTGTTGCAATCCAAACAAGCGCCTTGCCCGTGACCGTCGCCAATCCGACTCAGCAAGCTCAACTGTTCCCGATTCAGTTGATTTCACTTGGCACTCCAACGCTAGCAGCGGACTCCAGTAGTATTTTTGGACAGCGGCAGGAACCATGCACCACTTCTCCTGTGTTAGCCTCGATTGGTAATGGATCAACTCCTTGGCCACTTTTAGAGTCAGCACCTGTTTTTATCGACTCCCATGGAGAACTCCACACCCTCTGTCCGACACATGGTCACGCGGCCTTAACTGCACCATCAGTGGAGACCGGGGTCAATCCACAATGTGTATCATTTAATCAAGCAACCCTCAGCTCTACACGAAGTAGCATTTCGCAGTCTTTACATTGCAAGCAGTATCAGAATCCGCTACAAAATCAAACGCGACCACTATCATTAAGCACAGTGGCGAAAGTTAATACGACCAATCATCAATTAATACAAAACTCAAAAGTAAAGAATCAAAATCACAATCAAACTCAAAATCATCAACTACGTCACCAACAACAGCCTCAACAACCCCAGGCGCATTATCAACAGCAACAGCAGCAGCAAAAATTCGATTCGGGCATTATACTAAACATTTCTGGCAAAAGCAAACTTCATCGAGGTAAGCGAACGCTTTATTACTATCTACTTTGTATACTTTTGTGTACATTTTCAACCATTTACCAAGAACATTTCATTCACCTAATATGTATATTTTTTGCAAATAGTTTTATGTTGAACACTGCTGTTTGCGAAAGTACATTGGCCATGTTGACTCCTCGTCGAGTTTACATAAAGTCAGTGCAGAAATTATTCCTCTCTTTCTTTACATTTTTGATATCCTAAACACCTTGACTAGAAGCAAACGTCGGAGACCCTGTAAAGTATCCATACATATAGTATCTACATAAATACGTGAATCAGTCACTAACTTTTTGAGATACTGATCTGCAATTTCGCGCACGTCCGAAGTATGCAGGATCATCTGTAGTTTGAAAGTTATTAAAAAGTGAGTGTGTCCTTCTAGTGCATATAATGTATGCAATCTTTCGACTAACAATTTTCGAAATTAAATTCAGTTCAGTCTTTTCTCTAGTTCCAATTGTATAGTGGTTTCCAAACTTCCATCTAACTTTGAACTTTTCGTATTGGTCAAAAGGTGCGCTATTTTACTGATAACAAATGTACATGTGTTATTAAACATAATGTTTTTGTGCTGAATATGAATGAATTTGGTCTAGATCTTCTTTTAAGTATCATATCCCTAATAGGAGTATAATGCCTTCCAATTGTTTGTTTGGCTTTGCCCTCAGATACTTCTTCTTCTTCTTTACTGGCGTAGACACCGCTTACGCGATTATAGCCGAGTTAACAACAGCGCGCCAGTCGTTTCTTCTTTTCGCTACGTGGCGCCAATTGGATATTCCAAGCGAAGCCAGGTCCTTTTCCACTTGGACCCATTTGCCTGCTTTCTTGTCCAGTCTGGAGAAAGCAGAACTAACGGCGCGGGTGTTGAGGCCAATGATATCAATGTCATCGGCATACGCCAGCAGCTGTACACTCTTATAAAAGATTGTACCTGCTCGATTAAGTTCTGCAGCTCGAACTATTTTCTCCAGCAGCAGATTGAAGAAGTCGCACGATAGGGAGTCGCATTGTCTGAAACCTCGTTTGGTATCGAAAGGCTCGGAGAGGTTCTTCCCGATCCTGACGGAGTTTTTGGTGCTGCTCAACGTCAGTTTACACAGCCGTATTAGTTTTGCGGACTTTTACAAAGAAGCTGATGCATGCTCCTTATCAGTTCTTCGCCGCCGTGTTTGAATAGCTCGGCCGACAATCCATCGGCTCCCTCCGCTTCGTTGTTCTTCAGGCGGGTAATTGTTATTCGAACTTCTTCATGCCCAATATTTTAAATTGGGCCCTTTTCGTTGAGTTTATAGCACATAGATATAGGAATTTAAGTTAAAAGGGTTGATTTTAATCCCATAGGCGAACAAAACGATAAAGCAATACCGTAATATCTATAAGTAAACTGTAAAAGTGTTTCTTAAGATATTTTTGAAATTATGTCTAATGATATGTAAATACGTATAAAAAGTGTTTACGGCTATTAGTAGAAATTCACTTTCAGGAATGAATAATTCCATTTTCTATCATTTCGCTACACAGTGGTAGTAGGCACACAAAACATAGTTGCAGCAATGAAATTTATGTAAAATGTTACCAACAGAAATATAAAACTGTACAAAAGCTCCGTGGATGTGCATAAATTTTATGGTGCTTACAGAATGTACTAAATATTTTATCGCCTAAATTATTTTGAAATATCTATGTATGTAAACACAGTACCTAACTATGTATACTACATACTTTTGCTTGAAAATAATAATGAAAACGTTGTGTTCATGAAATTGTTCAGTTATGGGGGATGTTTGGCTATGAGGACTGTCCGTAATGGAAAATTTCACTGTATACTCTTTTGTATTAAACATTTGGTTGAGTAAATTTCATCTAAACTCCATATAAAATTGTGGAACTATTGCCCGGTTGCAATTATAGGTCATATTTGCAGACTCTTTGTTGTATTTTCACAATCAATTATCGATACAGGTTATCCAAAATGCACTTAAAATCAAATATCAAATTATTCAATTTTGGGCGCAATGCTGTTTAAAATATTATAATTAATAATTACAGGATAAATAATAATAATGAATAATTAGGATCAACATCTTAATCATGCCTAAAATATCCATAAATCAAATAATGCTGCCATAAGTAAATTATAGTGATAACACTTATCAGCGAATATAATTGTTATCGAAAATAATCGAAAAACATGCCAACTTCTTTGTCTACACTCTAAAATCGCTTATATTGACTTCTTCAGTATGTTAAAACTCGACCAAATAGTTTCATAACAGCAACTGCAACTATTTTTTTACAAGATTTAGAAGACGAGATCACAAAAAAGGGCTCACTTTGAAGGCGAAGAAACGACAAAGCGAGCAAAATGGTTCTGAAAGTAGTAAGATTGCTGTAATTGGTGTGTCATTCTAGTTGGCAACTATGTTGAATAATTATATCGAATTTACAAAATAAATTATTTAGTGTATATTATTTAATAGTTCTTAACAAATTAAAATTATCAAATATGGTAATACTATTTCGGAGAAAGCAGAAAGAAACTGCTGCTTTGCTACGAAAAGAAATTGTAAAAACGCATGATGCTGAGTTTTCATACTCACAGCGCTCTCATAAGTTTGATTTTGAGTCAGTTAACTCGTTCTGGGGCTCTAGGTGGATGAGTATTCACAGTTATGCTCTCAAATCAACCCGCTCCTTAAAATATCAAAAATAGATACATGTGTATGTATGTATATAAAAATTTAATTTTATTATTTAAGATACATTTATGTACATACATACTTATGTGTATATGAATGTAGGTAAAATAAATCATGTCATATGTGTGAAATGTTAGTTATTGTGTACATACATATGGAAAATCAATATAAAACATGATTTCAAAATCGAAACTGGGTAAATCTTGCTTAACACAAAAAAGCCAAATTACGAATATCATAAATCTCTAGCGGCTTTGCCCAAACTGTAGTACAAACTATATTAGTTTCGGAAGCACAATGGAAACAAAGTATATACCATACGTATGTAAGCGTGTAGAGAGATGCATTTGTATATACAAGAGGACATACATATGTAGCTTGGGAGTGAACAGCAGCTACACAAGAATAACTTCCAGTTGAAACACCGAAAATTCCATTACAGTGCATTCCAATAAAAAATATGCGGTACTGAAGTCTTGTTGCCCGCAACAAAGAAAACAGGTTCGGCTGCCACACTTTTGCCGTTCCAACAATTTACTGAGTTTATTTAGGTTCATATACGTTCATTTTGTCGAATTCTCTTTTCTGAATGAACGAGTACTCTCGATGTCTTCTGCATATTATCACAAGGCAACTAAGAGTGAAACAAGTGTGCGGAAAGCGTTAGAAGTGATAGCGGAGCCAGAGAATGTAAAGACCTAGAGAAGGTGCAGGTTTGTATTTATGTTCTCTGGCGGAGCTATCGACCGGTCTACTGGACTGCCTCAACGCAATGACTTAACTGGATTGTTGGTCTGGTTTGGTGGATATCAGTGTGTTCATTCGTTCATTCGTTCGTATGCTGCTGACTTCGGTGGATTGATTGTGGTGTCTAGTGGATGTGGCAGTTGAGTGAATGTTCATTGCTCGCTCGGTTGAAAGACATACCAAAGTGGAGCGCTGAAGTCTGACGTGAATAGTGCGTTTCTAACATCCAAATCGAATAGTTTAGTCGAACTTAGTAAGCGGTGTCGTAGTGTAATTTTTTCACCAGGATCATATTATTTAAAAACAATAAAGTGTACTCACTTGTTTTCGTCTAATAGATTTACGTATATGTATATATGTATATATATATATGTATATATATATATATATATATATATATATATATATATATATATATATATATATATATGTATATATGTATGTGTATATTGGCATATGCTGTAAAATGGATTTTATACAATTTCCATTAATATAGTGAGGTGAAAAATAGTAATATAGTTGGTATGAAATAAATTGGTTCTCACATCTTTCTGCATATTTGCGAATTGGCAACATAAACTAAACTGAGAACTGCATTAAACGGGCGAATCATCGGGCAAAAGAATTTGCACGAGGAATTCCAGTTTCGGTTAAAGCGAACAAGAAAATAAAAATTGAATTTCAGTGACGCGTGATACTTTTCAGATACCGTCATTGTGTGCTCGTGGAAGTTTCAAATTGTAGAAATTGTGAATTAACAAAGAAACCCTAAATAAAGAAAAGTGAATGAAAATACTATGGTACACGCTAACTATCAAATAATGCAATCTTATGTATACATATGTATACTATAAACGTTAAATATGTATGTAAATAGATATACATATGGATTGAAAATTGTGTGTACATATATAAATACATATACATACATACATATGTATATTTACGTATCCGCGCAGAAAAAATAAAAATAAAATTATTTAAAAAATATAAAAAATGTAAGATGCTTGTCGCAGTCGCAGTGAATTTCAAGAATATACATATGTACATACATATGTATAAATATATATGCCTATGTATGAATTTACATACACATGTTTTATTACTTAGCATAGTTACACAAAAGTTCGAAAGTATTTGTCCTCTTCGCTTTCTTAGCTTGGAACTGGGGATTCACTTAGTTCATTTTCTAAATGTTCGACAAATAGAGGCAGGGCGCGGTACAAAATCGTAACAAAAAGTACAATACAACAAATAAATTTGCTTAACGTGTGGTTGGAGCGACTGACTCGTCATTCCAACTACATAGTATGTATGAATATACATAAGTATTTCATACGCGAGAAACACCGACAGAGCGACAGATTGCAGAATTCACGAATTCAATTGTTGTTTCCGGTGTGAGAATTGTGTAAAGTAGTAGTTGTAAAAAATGTTCAACAAAAGTGGAAATTATAAACAACAACAGAGAGTGGTAAAAAATAACATCGAAAATACTATAAATAAAAAGATATAATGTATATATATACATATATATTTGTGCATATATACATAATAAATGTTTAAAACATGATTATTCGAAAAAATAACTGTCTGATTACATACATACATATGTACGTAGTATAAAGAAAACGTGCCAGTATAAGCTGTCAGAAAGCCGATAGTAGCATTAAATTTAGCGTAAATATAAATTTTAGAATGTATTTTTAAGTTGTTAAAAAAATTGATTAAAGAAATTAAGTGAGTGTTGATTGACCGAAGAGTGCTTGGACTGTGAAAACCGAAGTAAATAACCTCTTTTAAAAATCGCTGTGAAAGTAAAAAGAAACTTTACTTGAGGATATTTGCTAAATCCCATTAAAGTTGCGTTGTTTTAATATACATACAGCCATTGACACAAAAATAGTACACTTGGTCATCAAATAAAAAGCATTTACATATTTATTCCTTAAGTTTATCACTTACGGATTTAAATAGGCATGTGTTTTATTTTAAAAATTATTCAATTTTATATTACTAAAACACTAAAACAATAGATGTTCGTTATCGTTAAAAAAACGAAAACATCAATATCCTATGTGGCAGATGGGACACATACATATGTACATAAGTAGCATGATCTGAAAAGGATTTACAGAGAGGTACAAAAATTTATTAAACTTATTAAAATATAGCAAAAGTTAGCTCATTTCCTTAGTATTTTGTACTATACCCACCATTTTTAATCACCCAATCACATCTTCGCTGCATGCTGTCCACCAGTTTTTCACATCGTTCCTTTGGGATTGAATACCAATCCTCCTCAATTCCAGATCATACACCCAACTCTTTTTTTA
>NW_026038085.1:0-130229 GCF_023373825.1 Bactrocera dorsalis
AAAATGGATTCTACACCTTAATCTAAGATTGTGAAATTTTTCCAAATACACTGTCGTTACGGCTATATGACATCTCCAATAACCTCAAAACGGTTAATTAGCATAAATATGTATAGTTCATATTTTTACGCAACTTGGTATAGATTGCTTAGTGCATATGTACTAAAAAATCGATTCTACACCTTAATATAAGATTGTGAAATTTTTCCAATGCACTGTCGTTATGGCTATATGACAACTCCAATAACCTCAAAACGGTTAATTAGCATAAATATGTATAGTTCATATTTTTACGCAACTTGGTATCGGTTACTTAGTGCATATGTACTACAAAATCGATTCTACACCTTAATATAAGATTGTGAAAGTTTTCCAAATACACTGTCGTTATGGCTATATGACAACTCCAATAACCTCAAAACGGTTAATTAGCATAAATATGTATAGTTCATATTTTTACGCAACTTGGTATCGAGTGCTTAATGTATATGTACTAAAAAATGGATTCTACACCTTAATATAAGATTGTGAAATTTTTCCAAATACACTGTCGTTATGGCTATATGACAACTCCAATAACCTCAAAACGGTTAATTAGCATAAATATATGTAGTTCATATTTTTACGCAACTTGGTATCGATTTCTTAGTGCATATGTACTAAAAAATCGATTCTACACCTTAATATAAGATTGTGAAATTTTTCCAAATACACTGTCGTTATGGCTATATGACAACTCCAATAACCTCAAAACGGTTAATTAGCATAAATATGTATAGTTCATATTTTTACGCAGCTTGGTATAGATTGCTTAGTGCATAAGTACTAAAAAATCGATTCTACACCTTAATATAAGATTGCGAATTTTTCCAAATACACTGTCGTTACGGCTATATGACATCTCCAATAACCTCAAAACGGCTAAGTAGTATAAATTTGTATAGTTCATATTTTTACGCAACTTGGTATCGATTGCTTAGTGCATATGTACTACAAAATCGATTCTACACCTTAATATAAGATTGTGAAATTTTTCCAAATACACTGTCGTTACGGCTATATGACAACTCCAATAACCTCAAAACGGTTAATTAGCATAAATATGTATAGTTCATATTTTTACGCAACTTGGTATCGATTGCTTAGTGCATATGTACTAAAAAATCGATTCTACACCTTAATATAAGATTGTGAAATTTTTCCAAATACACTGTCGTTATGGCTATATGACAACTCCAATAACCTCAAAACAGCTAATTAGCATAAATATGTATAGTTCATATTTTTACGCAACTTGGTATCGAGTGCTTAATGTATATGTACTAAAAAATCGATTCTACACCTTAATATAAGATTGTGAAATTTTTTCCAAATACACTGTCGTTATGGCTATATGACATCTCCAATAACCTCAAAACGGTTAATTAGCATAAATATGTATAGTTAATATTTTTACGCAACTTGGTATCGATTGATACCTTAATATATCGATTCTACACCTTAATATAAGATTGTGAAATTTTTCCAAATTTACTGTCGTTATGGCTATATGACAACTCCAATAACCTCAAAACGGTTAATTAGCATAAATATGTATAGTTCATATTTTTACGCAACTTGGTATCGATTGCTTAGTGCATCTGTACTAAAAAATCGATTCTACACCTTAATATAAGATTGTGAAATTTTTCCAAATACACTGTCGTTATGGCTATATGACAACTCCAATAACCTCAAAACGGTTAATTAGCATAAATATGTATAGTTAATATTTTTACGCAACTTGGTATCGATTGCTTATTGCATGTGTACTAAAAAATCGATTCTACACCTTATATAAGATTGTGAAATTTTTCCAAATACACTGTCGTTATGGCTATATGACAACTCCAATAACCTCAAAACGGTTAATTATCATAAATATGTATAGTTCATATTTTTACGCAACTTGGTATCGATTGCTTAGTGCATATGTACTAAAAAATCGATTCTACACCTTAATATAAGATTGTGAAATTTTTCCAAATACACTGTCGTTATGGCTATATGACAACTCCAATAACCTCAAAACGGTTAATTAGCATAAATATGTATAGTTCATATTTTTACGCAACTTGGTATCGATTTATTAGTGCATATGTACTACAAAATCGATTCTACACCTTAATATAAGATAATGAAATTTTTCCAAATAAACTGTCGTTATGGCTATATGACAACTCCAATAACCTCAAAACAGCTAATTATCATAAATATGTATAGTTCAAATTTTTACGCAACTTGGTATCGTCTAATTAGTGCATATGTACTAAAAAATCGATTCTACACCTTAATATAAGATTGTGAAATTTTTCCAAATACACTGTCGTTATGGCTATATGACATCTCGAAAAACCTCAAAACGGTTAATTAGCATAAATATGTATAGTTCATATTTTTACGCAGCTTGGTATCGATTACTTAGTGCATATGTACTATAAAATCGATTCTACACCTAAATATAAGATTGTGAAATTTTTCCAAATACACTGTCGTTACGGCTATATGACATCTCCAATAACCTCAAAACAGCTAATTAGCATAAATATGTATAGTTCATATTTTTACGCAGCTTGGTATCGATTACTTAGTGCATATGTACTAAAAAATCGATTCTACACCTTAATATAAGATTGTGAAATTTTTCCAAATACACTGTCGTTATGGCTATATAACAACTCCAATAACCTCAAAACGGCTTATTAGCATAAATATGTATAGTTCATATTTTTATGCAACTTGGTATCGATTGCTTAGTGCATATGTACTAAAAAATCGATTCTACACCTTAATATAAGATTGTGAAATTTTTCCAAATACACTGTCGTTATGGCTATATGACAACTCCAATAACCTCAAAACGGTTAATTAGCATAAATATGTATAGTTCATATTTTTACTCAACTTGGTATCGAGTGCTTAGTGCATATGTACTAAAAAATCGATTTCACACCTTAATATAAGATTGTGAAATTTTTCCAAATACACTGTCGTTATGGCTATATGACAGCCCCAAGAACCTCACACCGCGTAATTAGCAGAAATAGGTATATTTCATATTTTCACGCAACTTGGTATCGATTGCTTAGTGCATATGTACTAACAAATCGAGTCTACACCTTAATATAAGATTGTGAAATTTTTCCAAATACACTGTCGTTATGGCTATATGACAACTCCAATAACCTCAAAACGGTTAATTAGCATAAATATGTATAGTTCATATTTTTACGCAACTTGGTATAGATTGCTTAGTGCATATGTACTAAAAAATCGATTCTACACCTTAATATAAGATTGTGAAATTTTTCCAAATACACTGTCGTTATGGCTATATGACAACTCCAATAACCTCAAAACGGTTAATTAGCATAAATATGTATAGTTCATATTTTTACGCAACTTGGTATCGAGTGCTTAGTGCATATGTACTAAAAAATCGATTCTACACCTTAATATAAGATTGTGAAATTTTTCCAAATACACTGTCGTTATGGCTATATGACAACTCCAATAACCTCAAAACGGTTAATTAGCATAAATATGTATAGTTCATATTTTTACGCAACTTGGTATCGAGTGCTTAGTGCATATGTACTAAAAAATCGATTCTACACCTTAATATAAGATTGTGAAATTTTTCCAAATACACTGTCGTTATGGCTATATGACAACTCCAATAACCTCAAAACGGTTAATTAGCATAAATATGTATAGTTCATATTTTTACGCAACTTGGTATCGATTGCTTAGTGCATATGTACTAAAAAATCGATTCTACACCTTAATATAAGATTGTGAAATTTTTCCAAATACACTGTCGTTACGGCTATATGACATCTCCAATAACCTCAAAACGGTTAATTAGCATAAATATGTATAGTTCATATTTTTACGCAACTTGGTATCGATTGTTTAGTGCATATGGACTAAAAAATCGATTCTACACCTTAATATAAGATTGTGAAATTTTTCCAAATACACTGTCGTTATGGCTATATGACAACTCCAATAACCTCAAAACGGTTAATTAGCATAAATATGTATAGTTCATATTTTTGCGCAACTTGGTATCGATTACTTAGTGCATATGTACTAAAAAATCGATTCTACACCTTAATATAAGATTGTGAAATTTTTCCAAATACACTGTCGTTATGGCTATATGACAACTCCAATAACCTCAAAACGGTTAATTAGCATAAATATGTATAGTTCATATTTTTACGCAACTTGGTATCGATTGCTTAATGTATATGTACTAAAAAATCGATTCTACACCTTAATATAAGATTGTGAAATTTTTCCAAATACACTGTCGTTATGGCTATATGACAACTCCAATAACCTCAAAACGGTTAATTAGCATAAATATGTATAGTTCATATTTTTACGCAACTTGGTATAGATTGCTTAGTGCATATGTACTAAAAAATCGATTCTACACCTTAATATAAGATTGTGAAATTTTTCCAAATACACTGTCGTTATGGCTATATGACAACTCCAATAACCTCAAAACGGTTAATTAGCATAAATATGTATAGTTAGTATTTTTACGCAACTTGGTATCGATGCTTAGTGCATACTAAAAAATCGATTCTACACCTTAATATAAGATTGTGAAATTTTTCCAAATACACTGTCGTTATGGCTATATGACAACTCCAATAACCTCAAAACGGTTAATTAGCATAAATATGTATAGTTCATATTTTTGCGCCACTTGGTATCGATTGCTTAGTGCACTTGTACTAAAAAATCGATTCTACACCTTAATATAAGATTGTGAAATTTTTCCAAATGCACTGTCGTTATGGCTATATGACAACTCCAATAAACTCAAAACGGTTAATTAGCATAAATATGTATAGCCCATTTTTTACGCAACTTAGTATCGGTTGCTTGGTGCATATGTACTAAAAAATCGAGTCTACACCTTAATATAAGATTGTGAAATTTTTCCAAATACACTGTCGTTATGGCTATATGACAACTCCAATAAACTCAAAACGGTTAATTAGCATAAATATGTATAGCTCATATTTTTACGCAACTTGGTATCGATTGCTTTGTGCATATGTACTAAAAAATCGATTCTACACCTTAATATAAGATTGTGAAATTTTTCCAAATACACTGTCGTTATGGCTATATGACAACTCCAATAACCTCAAAACGGTTAATTAGCATAAATATGTATAGTTCATATTTTTACGCAACTTGGTATCGATTGCTTAGTGCATATGTACTAAAAAATCGATTCTACACCTTAATATAAGATTGTGAAATTTTTCCAAATACACTGTCGTTATGGCTATATGACAACTCCAATAACCTCAAAACGGTTAATTAGCATAAATATGTATAGTTCATATTTTTACGCAACTTGGTATCGATTGCTTAGTGCATATGTACTAAAAAATCGATTCTACACCTTAATATAAGATTGTGAAATTTTTCCAACTACACTGTCGTTATGGCTATATGACAACTCAAAACGGTTAATTAGCATAAATATGTATAGTTCATATTTTTACGCAACTTGGTATCGAGTGCTTAGTGCATATGGACTAAAAAATCGATTCTACACCTTAATATAATATTGTGAAATTTTTCCAAATTCACTGTCGTTATGGCTACATGATAACTCAAATAACCTCAAAACGGCTAATTAGCATAAATATGTATAGTTCATATTTCTACGCAACTTGGTATCGATTGCTTAGTGCATATGTACTAAAAAATCGATTCTACACCTTAATATAAGATTGTGAAATTTTTCCAAATACACTGTCGTTATGGCTATATGACAACTCCAATAACCTCAAAACGGTTAATTAGCATAAATATGTATAGTTCATATTTTTACGCAACTTGGTATCGATTGCTTAGTGCATATGTACTAAAAAATCGATTCTACACCTTAATATAAGATTGTGAAATTTTTCCAAATACACTGTCGTTATGGCTATATGACAACTCCAATAACCTCAAAACGGTTAATTAGCATAAGTATATATAGTTCATATTTTTACGCAACTTGGTATCGAGTGCTTAGTGCATGTGTACTACAAAATCGATTCTACACCTCAATATAAGATTGTGAAATTTTTCCAAATACACTGTCGTTATGGCTATATGACAACTCCAATAACCTCAAAACGGTTAATTAGCATAAATATGTATAGTTCATTTTTTTACGCAACTTGGTATCGATTGCTTAGTGCATATGTACTAAAAAATCGATTCTACACCTTAATATAAGATTGTGAAATTTTTCCAAATACACTGTCGTTATGGCTATATGACAACTCCAATAACCTCAAAACGGCTAATTAGCATAAATATGTATAGTTCATATTTTTACGCAACTTGGTATCGATTACTTAGTGCATATGTACTAAAAATGGATTCTACACCTTAATATAAGATTGTGAAATTTTTCCAAATACACTGTCGTTATGGCTATATGACAACTCCAATAACCTCAAAACGGTTAATTAGCATAAATATGTATAGTTCATATTTTAACGCAACTTGGTATCGATTGCTTAGTGCATATGTACTAAAAAATCGATTCTACACCTTAATATAAGATTGTGAAATTTTTCCAAATACACTGTCGTTATGGCTATATGACAACTCCAATAACCTCAAAACGGTTAATTAGCATAAATATGTATAGTTCATATTTTTACGCAACTTGGTATCGATTGCTTAGTGCATATGTACTAAAAAATCGATTCTACACCTTAATATAAGATTGTGAAATTTTTCCAAATACACTGTCGTTATGGCTATATGACAACTCCAATAACCTCAAAACAGCTAATTAGCATAAATATGTAAAGTTCATATTTTTACGCAACTTTGTATCGATTGCTTGAGTGCATATGTACTAAAAAATCGATTCTACACCTTAATATAAGATTGTGAAATTTTTCCAAATACACTGTCGTTATGGCTATATGACAACTCCAATAACCTCAAAACGGTTAATTAGCATAAATATGTATAGCTCATATTTTTACGCAACTTGGTATCGTTTGCGTAGTGCATATGTACTAAAAAATCGATTCTACACCTTAATATAAGATTGTGAAATTTTTCCAAATACACTGTCGTTATGGCTATATGACAACTCCAATAACCTCAAAACGGTTAATTAGCATAAATATGTATAGTTCATATTTTTACGCAACTTGGTATCGATTGCTTAGTGCATATGTACTAAAAAATCGATTCTACACCTTAATATAAGATTGTGAAATTTTTCCAAATACACTGTCGTTATGGCTGTATGGCAACTCCAATAACCTCAATACAGCTAATTAGTATAAATATGTACAGTTCATATTTTTACGCAACTTGGTATAGATTGCTTAGTGCATATGTACTAAAAAATCGGTTCGACACCTTAATATAAGATTGTGAAATTTTTCCAAATACACTGTCGTTATGGCTATATGACAACTCCAATAACCTCAAAACGGTTAATTAGCATAAATATGTATAGTTCATATTTTTACGCAACTTGGTATCGATTGCTTAGTGCATATGTACTAAAAAATCGATTCCACACCTTAATATAAGATTGTGAAATTTTTCCAAATACACTGTCGTTATGGCTATATGACAACTCCAATAACCTCAAAACGGTTAATTAGCATAAATATGTATAGTTCATATTTTTACGCAACTTGGTATCGATTGCTTAGTGCATATGTACTACAAAATCGATTCTACACCTTAATATAAGATTGTGAAATTTTTCCAAATACACTGTCGTTATGGCTATATGACAACTCCAATAACCTCAAAACAGCTAATTAGCATAAATATGTATAGTTCATATTTTTACGCAACTTGGTATCGATTGCTTAGTGCATGTGTACTAAAAAATCGATTCTACACCTTAATATAAGATTGTGAAATTTTTCCAAATACACTGTCGTTATGGCTATATGATAACTCCAATAATCTCAAAACGGTTAATTAGCATAAATATGTATAGTTCATATTTTTACGCAACTTGGTATCGATTGCTAAGTGCATATGTACTAAAAAATCGATTCTACACCTTAATATAAGATTGTGAAATTTTTCCAAATACACTGTCGTTATGGCTATATGACAACTCCAATAACATCAAAACGGTTAATTAGCATAAATGTGTATAGTTCATATTTTTACGCAACTTGGTATAGATTGCTTAGTGCATATGTACTACAAAATCGATTCTACACCTTAATATAAGATTGTGAAATTTTTCCAAATACACTGTCGTTATGGCTATATGGCAACTCCAATAACCTCAAAACAGCTAATTAGCATAAATATGTATAGTTCATATTTTTACGCAACTGGGTATCGGTTACTAAGTGCATGTGTACTAAAAAATCGATTCTACGCCTTAATATAAGATTGTGAAATTTTTCCAAATACACTGTCGTTATGGCTATATGACAACTCCAATAATCTCAAAACGGTTAATTAGCATAAATATGTATAGTTCATATTTTTACGCAACTTGGTATCGATTGCTAAGTGCATATGTACTAAAAAATCGATTCTACACCTTAATATAAGATTGTGAAATTTTTCCAAATACACTGTCGTTATGGCTATATGACATCTCCAATAACCTCAAAACAGCTAATTAGCATAAATATGTATAGTTCATATTTTTACGCAACTTGGTACCGATTGCTTAATGTATATGTACTAAAAAATGGATTCTACAACTTAATATAAGATTGTGAAATTTTTCCAAATACACTGTCGTTATGGCTATATGACATCTCCAATAACCTCAAAACGGTTAATTAGCATAAATATGTATAGTTCATATTTTTACGCAACTTGGTATAGATTGCTTAGTGCATGTGTACTAAAAAATCGATTCTACACCTTAATATAAGATTGTGAAATTTTTCCAAATACACTGTCGTTATGGCTATATGACAACTCCAATAATCTCAAAACGGTTAATTAGCATAAATATGTATAGTTCATATTTTTACGCAACTTGGTATCGATTGCTAAGTGCATATGTACTAAAAAATCGATTCTACACCTTAATATAAGATTGTGAAATTTTTCCAAATACACTGTCGTTATGGCTATATGACAACTCCAATAACCTCAAAACGGTTAATTAGCATAAATATGTACAGTTCATATTTTTACGCAACTTGGTATAGATTGCTTAGTGCATCTGTACTAAAAAATGGATTCTACGCCTTAATATAAGATTGTGAAATTTTTCCAAATACACTGTCGTTACCGCTATATGACAACTCAAATAACCTCAAAACGGTTAATTAGCATATTTTTACGCAACTTGTTATCGATTGCTTAATGTATATGTACTAAAAAATCGATTCTACACCTTAATATAAGATTGTAAAATTTTTCCAAATACACTGTCGTTATGGCTATATGACAACTCCAATAACCTCAAAACGGTTAATTAGCATAAATATGTATAGTTCATATTTTTACGCAACTTGGTGTCGATTGCTTACTGCATATGAACTAAAAGATCGATTCTACACCTTAATATAATATTGTGAAATTTTCCCAAATGAACTGTCGTTACGGCTATATGACAACTCCAATAACCTCAAAACGGTTAATTAGCATAAATATACATAGTTCATATTTTTACGCAAATTGGTATAGATTGCCTGGTGCATATGTACTAAAAAATCGATTCTACACCTTAATATAAGATTGTGAAATTTTTCCAAATACACTGTCGTTATGTCTATATGACAACTCCAATAACCTCAAAACGGCTTATTAGCATAAATATGTATAGTTCATAATTTATGCAACTTGGTATCGATTGTTTAGTGCATATGTACTAAAAAATCGATTCTACACCTTAATATAAGATTGTGAAATTTTTCCAAATGCACTGTCGTTACGGCTATATGACAACTCCAATAACCTCAAAACGGCTAATTAGCATAAATATGTATAGTTCATATTTTTACGCAACTTGGTATCGATTGTTTAGTGCATATGGACTAAAAAATCGATTCTACACCTTAATAAAAGATTGTGAAATTTTTCCAAATACACTGTCGTTATGGCTATATGACAACTCCAATAACCTCAAAGCGGCTTATTGGCATAAGTATGTATAGTTCTTAGTTTTACGCAACGTGGTTTCCAGTGCTCAATGTATATGTACTACGAAATCGATTCTGCAACTTAATAAAAGATTGTGAAATTTTTCCAAATACACTGTCGTTACGGCTATATGACAACTCCAATAACCTCAAAAGGGTTAATTAGCATAAATATGTATAGTTCATATTTTTCACGCAACTTGGTATCGATTGCTTAGTGCATCTGTACTAAAAAATGGATTCTACACCTTAATATAAGATTGTGAAATTTTTCCAAATACACTGTCGTTATGGCTATATGACAACTCCAATAACCTCAAAACGGTTAATTAGCATAAATATGTATAGTTCATATTTTTACGCAACTTGGTATCGGTTACTTAGTGCATATGTACTAAAAAATCGATTCTACACCTTAATATAAGATTGTGAAATTTTTCCAAATACACTGTCGTTATGGCTATATGACAACTCCAATAACCTCAAAACGGTTAATTTGCATATATATGTATAGTTCATATTTTTACGCAACTTGGTAACGATTTCTTAGTGCATATGTACTACAAAATCGATTCTACACCTTAATATAAGATTGTGAAATTTTTCCAAATACACTGTCGTTATGGCTATATGACATCTCCAATAACCTCAAAACAGCTAATTAGCATAAATATGTATAGTTCATATTTTGACGCAACTTGGTATCGGCTACTTAGTGCATATGTACTAAAAAATCGATTCTACACCTTAATATAAGATTGTGAAATTTTTCCAAATACACTGTCGTTATGGCTATATGACAACTCCAATAACCTCAAAACGGTTAATTAGCATACATATGTATAGTTCATATTTTTACGCAACTTGGTATCGATTGCTTAGTGCATATGTACTAAAAAATCGATTCTACACCTTAATATAAGATTGTGAAATTTTTCCAAATACACTGTCGTTATGGCTATATGACAACTCCAATAAACTCAAAACGGTTAATTAGCATAAATATGTATAGTTCATATTTTTACGCAACTTGGTATCGATTGCTAAGTGCATATGTACTAAAAAATCGATTCTACACCTTAATATAAGATTGTGAAATTTTTCCAAATACACTGTCGTTATGGCTATATGACAACTCCAATAACCTCAAAACGGTTAATTAGCATAAATATGTATAGTTCATATTTTTACGCAACTTGGTATCGATTGCTTAGTGCATATGTACTAAAAAATCGATTCTACACCTTAATATAAGATTGTGAAATTTTTCCAAATACACTGTCGTTATGGCTATATGACAACTCCAATAACCTCAAAACGGTTAATTAGCATAAATATGTATAGTTAATATTTTTAAGAAACTGGGTATCGATTGCTTAATACATATGTACTAAAAGATCGATTCTACACCTTAATATAAGATTGTGAAATTTTTCCAAATACACTGTCGTTATGGCTATATGACAACTCCAATAACCTCAAAACGGTTAATTAGCATAAATATGTATAGTTCATATTTTTACGCAACTTGGTATCGATTGCTTAGTGCATGTGTACTAAAAAATCGATTCTACACCTTAATATAAGATTGTGAAATTTTTCCAAATACACTGTCGTTATGGCTATATGACAACTCCAATAACCCCAAAACAGCTAATTAGCATAAATATGTATAGTTCATATTTTTACGCAACTTGGTATCGATTGCTTAGTGCATATGTACTAAAAAATCGATTCTACACCTTAATATAAGATTGTGAAATTTTTCCAAATACACTGTCGTTATGGCTGTAAGACAACTCCAATAACGTCAAAAGGGTAAATTAGCATAAATATGTATAGTCCATATTTTGACGCAACTTGGTATCGATTGCTTAGTGCATATGGACTAAAAAATAGATTCTACACCTTAATATAAGATTGTGAAATTTTTCCAAATACACTGTCGTTATGGCTATATGACAACTCCAATAACCTCAAAACGGTTAATTAGCATAAATATGTATAGTTCATATTTTTACGCAACTTGGTATCGATTGCTTAGTGCATATGTACTAAAAAATCGATTCTACACCTTAATATAAGATTGTGAAACTTTTCCAAATACACTGTCGTTATGGCTATATGACAACTCCAATAACCTCAAAACGGTTAATTAGCATAAATATGTATAGTTCATATTTTTACGAAACTGGGTATCGATTGCTTAGTGCATATGTACTAAAAAATCGATTCTACACCTTAATATAAGATTGTGAAATTTTTCCAAATACACTGTCGTTATGGCTATATGACAACTCCAATAACCTCAAAAGGGTTAATTAGTATAAATTTGTATAGTTCATATTTTAACGCAGCTTGGTATCGAGTGCTTAGTGCATATGTACTAGGAAATCTATTCTACACCTAAATATAAGATTGTGAAATTTTTCCAAATACACTGTCGTTATGGCTATATGACAACTCCAATAACCTCAAAACGGTTAATTAGCATAAATATGTATAGTTCATATTTTTACGCAACTTGGTATCGATTGCTTAGTGCATATGTACTAAAAAATCGATTCTAAACCTTAATATAAGATTGTGAAATTTTTCCAAATTCACTGTCGTTATGGCTATATGACAACTCCAATAACCTGAAAACGGTAATTAGCATAAATATGTATAGTTCATATTTTTACGCAACTTGGTATCGATTGCTTAGTGCATATGTACTAAAAAATCGATTCTACACCTTAATATAAGATTGTGAAATTTTTCCAAATACACTGTCGTTATGGCTATATGACAACTCCAATAACCTCAAAACGGTTAATTAGCATAAATATGTATAGTTCATATTTTTACGCAACTTGGTATCGATTGCTTAGTGCATATGTACTAAAAAATCGATTCTACACCTTAATATAAGATTGTGAAATTTTTCCAAATACACTGTCGTTATGGCTATATGACAACTCCAATAACCTCAAAACGGTTAATTAGCATAAATATGTATAGTTCATATTTTTACGCAACTTGGTATCGATTGCTTAGTGCATATGTACTAAAAAATCGATTCTACACCTTAATATAAGATTGTGAAATTTTTCCAAATACACTGTCGTTATGGCTATATGACAACTCCAATAACCTCAAAACGGTTAATTAGCATAAATATGTATAGTTCATATTTTTACGCAACTTGGTATCGATTGCTTAGTGCATATGTACTAAAAAATCGATTCTACACCTTAATATAAGATTGTGAAATTTTTCCAAATACACTGTCGTTATGGCTATATGACAACTCCAATAACCTCAAAACGGTTAATTAGCATAAATATGTATAGTTCATATTTTTACGCAACTTGGTATCGATTGCTAGTGCATATGTACTAAAAAATCGATTATACACCTTAATATAAGATTGTGAAATTTTTCCAAATACACTGTCGTTATGGCTATATGACAACTCCAATAACCTCAAAACGGTTAATTAGCATAAATATGTATAGTTAATATTTTTACGCAACTTGGTATCGATTGCTTAGTGCATATGTACTAAAAAATCGATTCTACACCTTAATATAAGATTGTGAAATTTTTCCAAATACACTGTCGTTATGGCTATATGACAACTCCAATAACCTCAAAACGGTTAATTAGCATAAATATGTATAGTTCATATTTTTACGCAACTTGGTATCGATTGCTTAGTGCATATGAACTAAAAAATGGATTGTACACCTTAATATAAGATTGTGAAATTTTTCCAAATACACTGTCGTTATGGCTATATGACAACTCCAATAACCTCAAAACGGCTAATAAGCATAAATATGTATAGTTCATATTTTTACGCAACTTGGTATCGATTGCTTAGTGCATATGTACTAAAAAATCGATTCTACACCTTAATATAAGATTGTGAAATTTTTCCAAATACACTGTCGTTATGGCTATATGACAACTCCAATAACCTCAAAACGGTTAATTAGCATAAATATGTATAGTTCATATTTTTACGCAACTTGGTATCGATTGCTTAGTGCATATGTACTAAAAAATCGATTCTACAACTTAATATAAGATTGTGAAATTTTTCCAAATACACTGTCGTTATGGCTATATGACAACTCCAATAACCTCAAAACAGCTAATTAGCATAAATATGTATAGTTCATATTTTTACGCAACTTGGTATCGGTTGCTTATTGCATATGTACTAAAAAATCGATTCTACACCTTAATATAAGATTGTGAAATTTTTCCAAATACACTGTCGTTATGGCTATATGACAACTCCAATAACCTCAAAACGGTTAATTAGCATAAATATGTATAGTTCATATTTTTACGCAACTTGGTATCGATTGCTTAGTGCATATGTACTAAAAAATGGATTCTACACCTTAATATAAGATTGTGAAATTTTTCCAAATACACTGTCGTTATGGCTATATGACAACTCCAATAACCTCAAAACAGCTAATTAGCATAAATATGTATAGTTCATATTTTTACGCAACTTGGTATCGATTGCTTAGTGCATATGTACTAAAAAATCGATTCTACACCTTAATATAAGATTGTGAAATTTTTCCAAATACACTGTCGTTATGGCTATATGACAACTCCAATAACCTCAAAACGGTTAATTAGCATAAATATGTATAGTTCATATTTTTACGCAACTTGGTATCGATTTCTTAGTGCATATGTACTAAAAAATCGATTCTACACCTTAATATAAGATTGTGAAATTTTTGCAAACGCACTGTTGTTATGGCTATATGACAACTCCAATAACCTCAAAACGGCTAATAAGCATAAATATGTATAGTTCATATTTTTACGCAACTTGGTATCGACTGCTTAGTGCATATGAACTAAAAAATCGATTCTACACCATAATATAAGTTTGTGAAATTTTTCCAAATACACTGTCGTTACGCCTATATGACAACTCCAATAACCTCAAAACGGTTAATTAGCATAAATATGTATAGTTCATATTTTTACGCAACTTGGTATAGATTGCTTAGTGCATATGTACTAAAAGATCGATTCTACACCTTAATATAAGATTGTGAAATTTTTCCAAATACACTGTCGTTATGGCTATATGACAACTCCAATAACCTCAAAACGGTTAATTAGCATAAATATATATAGCTCATATTTTTACGCAACTTGGTATCGTTTGCGTAGTGCACATGTACTAAAATATCGATTCTACACCTTAATATAAGATTGTGAAATTTTTCCAAATACACTGTCGTTATGGCTATATGACAACTCCAATAACCTCAAAACGGTTAATTAGCATAAATATGTATAGTTCATATTTTGACGCAACTTGGTATCGATTGCTTAGTGCACGTGTACTAAAAAATCGATTCTACACCTTAATATAAGATTGTGAAATTTTTCCAAATACACTGTCGTTATGGCTATATGACAACTCCAATAACCTCAAAACGGTTAATTAGCATAAATATGTATAGTTTATATTTTTACGCAACTTGGTATCGATTGCTTAGTGCATATGTACTAAAAAATCGATTCTACACCTTAATATAAGATTGTGAAATTTTTCCAAATACACTGTCGTTATGGCTATATGACAACTCCAATAACCTCAAAACAGCTAATTAGCATAAATATGTATAGTTCATATTTTTACGCAACTTGGTATCGATTACTTAGTGCATATGTACTAAAAAATCGATTCTACACCTTAATATAAGATTGTGAAATTTTTCCAAATACACTGTCGTTACGGCTATATGACATCTCCAATAACCTCAAAACGGTTAATTAGCATAAATATGTATAGTTCATATTTTTACGCAACTTGGTATCGATTGCTTAGTGCATATGTACTAAAAAATCGATTCTACACCTTAATATAAGATTGTGAAATTTTTCCAAATACACTGTCGTTATGGCTATATGACAACTCCAATAACCTCAAAACGGTTAATTAGCATAAATATGTATAGTTCATATTTTTACGCAACTTGGTATCGATTGCTTAGTGCATGTGTACTAAAAAATCGATTCTACACCTTAATATAAGATTGTGAAATTTTTCCAAATACACTGTCGTTATGGCTATATGACAACTCCAATAACCTCAAAACGGTTAATTAGCATAAATATGTATAGTTCATATTTTTACGCAACTTGGTATCGATTGCTTAGTGCATATGTACTAAAAAATCGATTCTACACCTTAATATAAGATTGTGAAATTTTTCCAAATACACTGTCGTTATGGCTATATGACAACTCCAATAACCTCAAAACGGTTAATTAGCATAAATATATATAGTTCATATTTTTACGCAACTTGGTATCGATTGCTTAGTGCATATGTACTAAAAAATCGATTCTACACCTTAATATAAGATTGTGAAATTTTTCCAAATACACTGTCGTTACGGCTATATGACACCTCCAATAACCTCAAAACGGTTAATTAGCATAAATATGTATAGTTCATATTTTTACGCAACTTGGTATCGATTGCTTAGTGCATATGTACTAAAAAATCGATTCTACACCTTAATATAAGATTGTGAAATTTTTCCAAATACACTGTCGTTATGGCTATATGACAACTCCAATAACCTCAAAACAGCTAATTAGCATAAATATGTATAGTTCATATTTTTACGCAACTTGGTATCGATTGTTTAGTGCATATGGACTAAAAAATCGATTCTACACCTTAATATAAGATTGTGAAATTTTTCCAAATACACTGTCGTTATGGCTATATGACAACTCCAATAACCTCAAAACGGCTAATTAGCATAAATATGTATAGTTCATATTTTTACGCAACTTGGTATCGGTTACTTAGTGCATATGTACTAAAAAATCGATTCTACACCTTAATATAAGATTGTGAAATTTTTCCAAATACACTGTCGTTATGGCTATATGACAACTCCAATAACCTCAAAACGGTTAATTAGCATAAATATGTATAGTTCATATTTTTACGCAACTTGGTATCGATTGCTTAGTGCATATGTACTAAAAAATCGATTCTACACCTTAATATAAGATTGTGAAATTTTTCCAAATACACTGTCGTTACGGCTATATGACATCTCCAATAACCTCAAAACAGCTAATTAGCATAAATATGTATAGTTCATATTTTTACGCAACTTGGTATCGATTGCTTAGTGCATATGTACTAAAAAATCGATTCTACACCTTAATATAAGATTGTGAAATTTTTCCAAACGCACTGTCGTTATGGCTATATGACAACTCCAATAACCTCAAAACAGCTAATTAGCATAAATATGTATAGTTCATATTTTTACGCAACTTGGTATCGATTGCTTAGTGCATATGTACTAAAAAATCGATTCTACACCTTAATATAAGATTGTGAAATTTTTCCAAATACACTGTCGTTACGGCTATATGACAACTCCAATAACCTCAAAACGGTTAATTAGCATAAATATGTATAGTTCATATTTTTACGCAACTTGGTATAGATTGCTTAGTGCATATGTACTAAAAAATCGATTCTACACCTTAATATAAGATTGTGAAATTTTTCCAAATACACTGTCGTTATGGCTATATGACAACTCCAATAACCTCAAAACAGCTAATTAGCATAAATATGTATAGTTCATATTTTTACGCAACTTGGTATCGATTGCTTAGTGCATATGTACTAAAAAATGGATTCTACACCTTAATATAAGATTGTGAAATTTTTCCAAATACACTGTCGTTATGGCTATATGACATCTCCAATAACCTCAAAACAGCTAATTAGCATAAATATGTATAGTTCATATTTTTACGCAACTTGGTATCGATTGCTTAGTGCATATGTACTAAAAAATCGATTCTACACCTTAATATAAGATTGTGAAATTTTTCCAAATACACTGTCGTTATGGCTATATGACATCTCCAATAACCTCAAAACGGTTAATTAGCATAAATATGTATAGTTCATATTTTTACGCAACTTGGTATCGATTGCTTAGTGCATATGTACTAAAAAATCGATTCTACACCTTAATATAAGATTGTGAAATTTTTCCAAATACACTGTCGTTATGGCTATATGACAACTCCAATAACCTCAAAACAGCTAATTAGCATAAATATGTATAGTTCATATTTTTACGCAACTTGGTATCGATTTCTTAGTGCATATGGACTAAAAAATCGATTCTACACCTTAATATAAGATTGTGAAATTTTTCCAAATACACTGTCGTTACGGCTATATGACATCTCCAATAACCTCAAAACGGTTAATTAGCATAAATATGTATAGTTCATATTTTTACGCAACTTGGTATCGGCTACTTAGTGCATATGTACTAAAAAATCGATTCTACACCTTAATATAAGATTGTGAAATTTTTCCAAATACACTGTCGTTATGGCTATATGACAACTCCAATAACCTCAAAACGGTTAATTAGCATAAATATGTATAGTTCATATTTTTACGCAACTTGGTATCGATTGCTTAGTGCATATGTACTAAAAAATCGATTCTACACCTTAATATAAGATTGTGAAATTTTTCCAAATACACTGTCGTTACGGCTATATGACATCTCCAATAACCTCAAAACAGCTAATTAGCATAAATATGTATAGTTCATATTTTTACGCAACTTGGTTTCGATTGCTTAGTGCATATGTACTAAAAAATCGATTCTACACCTTAATATAAGATTGTGAAATTTTTCCAAATACACTGTCGTTATGGCTATATGACAACTCCAATAACCTCAAAACAGCTAATTAGCATAAATATGTATAGTTCATATTTTTACGCAACTTGGTATCGATTGCTTAGTGCATATGTACTAAAAAATCGATTCTACACCTTAATATAGGATTGTGAAATTTTTCCAAATGTCGAACATGACCGCAGCGTAATATTATGTATACAATTTGAGTGATTTGAATTTAAATACACTGTCGTTATGGCTATATGACATCTCCAATAACCTCAAAACAGCTAATTAGCATAAATATGTATAGTTCATATTTTCACGCAACTTGGTATCGATTGCTTAGTGCATATGTACTAAAAAATGGATTCTACACCTTAATATAAGATTGTGAAATTTTTCCAAATACACTGTCGTTATGGCTATATGAAAACTCCAATAACCTCAAAACAGCTAATTAGCATAAATATGTATAGTTCATATTTTTACGCAACTTGGTATCGGTTGCTTAGTGCATATGTACTACAAAATCGATTCTACGCCTTAATATAAGATTGTGAAATTTTTCCAAATACACTGTCGTTATGGCTATATGACAACTCCAATGACCTCAAAACGGTTAATTAGCATAAATATGTATAGTTCATATTTTTACGCAACTTGGTATCGATTGCTTAGTGCATATGTACTAAAAAATCGATTCTACACCTTAATATAAGATTGTGAAATTTTTCCAAATACACTGTCGTTATGGCTATATGACAACTCCAATAACCTCAAAACGGTTAATTAGCATAAATATGTATAGTTCATATTTTTACGCAACTTGGTATCGATTGCTTAATGTATATGTACTAAAAAATCGATTCTACACCTTAATATAAGATTGTGAAATTTTTCCAAATACACTGTCGTTACGGCTATATGACATCTCCAATAACCTCAAAACGGTTAATTAGCATAAATATGTATAGTTCATATTTTTACGCAACTTGGTATCGATTGCTTAGTGCATATGGACTAAAAAATCGATTCTGCACCTTAATATAAGAATGTGAAATTTTTCCAAATACACTGTCGTTACGGCTATATGACATCTCCAATAACCTCAAAAAGGATAATTAAAATAAATATGTATAGTTCATATTTTTACGCAACTTGGTATCGATTGCTTAATGTATATGTACTAAAAAATGGATTCTACACCTTAATATAAGATTGTGAAATTTTTCCAATTACACTGTCGTTATGGCTATATGACAACTCCAATAACCTCAAAACGGTTAATTAGCATAAATATGTATAGTTCATATTTTTACGAAACTGGGTATCGATTGCTTAATGCATATGTACTAAAAAATCGATTCTACACCTTAATATAAGATTGTGAAATTTTTCCAAATACACTGTCGTTATGGCTATATGACAACTCCAATGACCTCAAAACGGTTAATTAGCATAAATATGTATAGTTCATATTTTTACGCAACTTGGTATCGATTGCTTAGTGCATATGTACTACAAAATCGATTCTACACCTTAATATAAGATTGTGAAATTTTTCCAAATACACTGTCGTTATGGCTATATGACAACTCCAATAACCTCAAAACGGTTAATTAGCATAAATATGTATAGTTCATATTTTTACGCAACTTGGTATCGATTGCTTAGTGCATATGTACTAAAAAATGGATTCTACACCTTAATATAAGATTGTGAAATTTTTCCAAATACACTGTCGTTATGGCTATATGACATCTCCAATAACCTCAAAACGGTTAATTAGCATAAATATGTATAGTTCATATTTTTACGCAACTTGGTATCGATTGCTTAGTGCATGTGTACTAAAATATCGATTCTACACCTTAATATAAGATTGTGAAATTTTTCCAAATACACTGTCGTTATGGCTATATGACAACTCCAATAACCTCAAAACGGTTAATTAGCATAAATATGTATAGTTCATATTTTTACGCAACTTGGTATAGATTGCTTAGTGCATATGTACTAAAAAATCGATTCTACACCTTAACATAAGATTGTGAAATTTTTCCAAATACACTGTCGTTACGGCTATATGACATCTCCAATAACCTCAAAACGGTTAATTAGCATAAATATGTATAGCTCATATTTTTCTGCAACTTAAAATCGGTTACTTAGTGCAAATGTACTAAAAAATCGATTCTACACCTTAACATAAGATTGTGAAATTTTTCCAAATACACTGTCGTTACGGCTATATGACATCTCCAATAACCTCAAAACGGTTAATTATCATAAATATGTAAAGTTCATATTTTTACGCAGCTTGGTATCGATTGCGTTGTGCATATGTACTAAAAAATCGATTCTACACCTTAATATAAGATTGTGAAATTTTTCCAAATACACTGTCGTTATGGCTATATGACATCTCCAATAACCTCAAAACGGTTAATTAGTATAAATATGTATAGTTCATATTTTTACGCAACTTGGTATCGATTGCTTAGTGCATATGTACTAAAAAATCGATTCTACACCTTAATATAAGATTGTGAAATTTTTCCAAATACACTGTCGTTATGGCTATATGACAACTCCAATAACCTCAAAACGGTTAATTAGCATAAATATGTATAGTTCATATTTTTACGCAACTTGGTATAGATTGCTTAGTGCATAAGTACTAAAAAATCGATTCTACACCTTAATATAAGATTGTGAAATTTTTCCAAATACACTGTCGTTATGGCTATATGACAACTCCAATAACCTCAAAACGGTTAATTAGTATATATATGTATAGTTCATATTTTTACGCAACTTGGTATCGATTACTTAGTGCATGTGTACTAAAAAATCGATTCTCCGCCTTAATATAAGATTGTGAAATTTTTCCAAATACACTGTCGTTATGGCTATATGACAACTCCAATGACCTCAAAACGGTTAATTAGCATAAATATGTATAGTTCATATTTTTACGCAACTACGTATAGATTGCTTAGTGCATATGTACTAAAAAATCGATTCTACACCTTAATATAAGATTGTGAAATTTTTCCAAATACACTGTCGTTATGGCTATATGACAACTCCAATAACCTCAAAACGGTTAATTAGCATAAATATGTATAGTTCATATTTTTACGCAACTTGGTATCGAGTGCTTAGTGCATCTGTACTAAAAAATCGATTCTACACCTTAATATAAGATTGTGAAATTTTTCCAAATACACTGTCGTTATGGCTGTAGGGCAACTCCAATAACCTCAAAACGGTTAATTATCATAAATATGTATAGTTCATATTTTTACGCAGCTTGGTATCGATTTCTTAGTGCACATGTACTAAAAAATCGATTCTACACCTTAATATAAGATTGTGAAATTTTTCCAAATACACTGTCGTTATGGGTATATGACAACTCCAATAACCTCAAAACGGTTAATTATCATAAATATGTATAGTTCATATTTTTACGCAACTTGGTATCGATTGCTTAGTGCATATGTACTACAAAATCGATTCTACACCTTAATATAAGATTGTGAAATTTTTCCAAATACACTGTCGTTATGGCTATATGACAACTCCAATAACCTCAAAACGGTTAATTAGCATAAATATGTATAGTGCATATTTTTACGCAACTTGGTATCGATTGCTTAGTGCATATGTACTAAAAAATCGATTCTACACCTTAATATAAGATTGTGAAATTTTTCCAAATACACTGTCGTTATGGCTATATGATATCTCCAAAAACCTCAAAACAGCTAATTAGCATAAATATGTACAGATCATATTTTTACGCAACTTGGTATCGATTGCTTAGTGCATATGGACTAAAAAATCGATTCTACACCTTAATATAAGATTGTGAAATTATTCCAAATACACTGTCGTTATGGCTATATGACAACTCCAATAACCTCAAAACGGTTAATTAGCATAAATATTAATAGTTCATATTTTTACGCAACTTGGTATCAATTGCTTAGTGCATATGGACTAAAAAATAGATTCTACACCTTAATATAAGATTGTGAAATTTTTCCAAATACACTGTCGTTATGGCTATATGACAACTCCAATAACCTCAAAACGGTTAATTAGCATAAATATGTATAGTTCATATTTTTACGCAACTTGGTATAGATTGCTTAGTGCATATGTACTAAAAAATCGATTCTACACCTTAATATAAGATTGTGAAATTTTTCCAAATACACTGTCGTTATGGCTATATGACATCTCCAATAACCTCAAAACGGTTAATTAGCATAAATATGTATAGTTCATATTTTTACGCAATTTGGTATAGATTGCTTAGTGCATATGGGCTAAAAAATCGATTCTACACCTTAATATAAGATTGTGAAATTTTTCCAAATACACTGTCGTTATGGCTATATGGGAACTCCAATAACCTCAAAACAGCTAATTAGTATAAATTTGTATAGTTAATATTTTTACGCAACTTGGTATCGATTGCTTAGTGCATATGTACTAAAAAATCGATTCTACGCCTTAATATAAGATTGTGAATTTTTTCCCAATACACTGTCGTTATGGCTATATGACAACTCCAATAACCTCAAAACGGTTAATTAGCATAAATATGTATCGTATTTTTACGCAGCTTGGTATAGATTACTTAGTGCATATGGGCTAAAAAATCGATTCTACACCTTAATATAAGATTGTGAAATTTTTCCAAATACACTGTCGTTATGGCTATATGACATCTCCAATAACCTCAAAAGGGTTAATTAGCATAAATATGTATAGTTCATATTTTTACGCAACTTTGTATCGATTTCTTAGTGCATATGTACTAAAAAATCGATTCTACGCCTTAATATAAGATTGTGAAATTTTTCCAAATACACTGTCGTTATGGCTATATGACATCTCCAATAACCTCAAAACGGTTAATTAGCATAAATATGTATAGTTCATATTTTTACGCAACTTGGTATCGATTGCTTAGTGCATATATACTAAAAAATCGATTCTACACCTTAATAAAATATTGTGAAATTTTTCCACATTCACTGTCGTTATGGCTATATGACAACTCCAATAAACTCAAAACAGCTAATTAGCATAAATATGTGTAGTTCATGTTTTTACGCAACTTGGTATCGATTGCTTAGTGCATATGTACTAAAAAATCGATTCTACACCTTAATATAAGACTGTGAAATTTTTCCAAATACACTGTCGTTATGGCTATATGACAACTCCAATAACCTCAAAACGGTTAGTTAGCATAAATATGTATAGTTCATATTTTTACGCAACTTGGTATCGATTGCTTAGTGCATATGTACTAAAAAATCGATTCTACACCTTAATATAAAATTGTGAAATTTTTCCAAATACACTGTCGTTATGGCTATATGACAACTCCAATAACCTCAAAACGGTTAATTAGCATAAATATGTATAGTTCATATTTTTACGCAACTTGGTATCGATTGCTTAGTGCATATGTACTACAAAATCGATTCTACACCTTAATATAAGATTGTGAAATTTTTCCAAATACACTGTCGTTATGGCTATATGACAACTCCAATAACCTCAAAACGGTTAATTAGCATAAATATGTATAGTTCATATTTTTACGCAACTTGTTATCGATTGCTTAGTGCATATGTACTAAAAAATCGATTCTACACCTTAATATAAGTTTGTGAAATTTTTCCAAATACACTGTCGTCGTTATGGCTATATGACAACTCCAATAACCTCAAAACGGTTAATCAGCATAAATATGTATAGTTCATATTTTTACGCAACTTGGTATCGATTGCTTAGTGCATATGTACTACAAAATCGATTCTACACCTTAATATAAGATTGTGAAATTTTTCCAAATACACTGTCGTTATGGCTATATGACAACTCCAATAACCTCAAAACGGTTAATTAGCATAAATATGTATAGTTCATATTTTTACGCAACTTGGTATCGATTGCTTAGTGCATATGAACTAAAAAATCGATTCTACACCTTAATATAAGATTGTGAAATTTTTCCAAATACACTGTCGTTATGGCTATATGACAACTCCAATAACCTCAAAACGGTTAATTAGCATAAATATGTATAGTTCATATTTTTACGCAACTTGGTATAGATTGCTTAGTGCATATGGACTAAAAAATCGATTCTACACCTTAATATAAGATTGTGAAATTTTTCCAAAACACTGTCGTTATGGCTATATGACATCTCCAATAACCTCAAAAGAGCTAATTAGCATAAATATGTACAGTTCATATTTTTACGCAACTTGTAATCGATTGCTTAGTGCATATGCTCTAAAAAATCGATTCTACGCCTTAATATAAGATTGTGAATTTTTTCCAAATACACTGTCGTTATGGCTATATGACAACTCCAATAACCTCAAAACGGTTAATTAGCATAAATATATATAGTTCATATTTTTACGCAACGTGGAATCGATTGCTTAGTGCATATCTACTAAAAAATCGATTCTACACCTTAATATAAGATTGTAAAATTTTTCCAAATGAACTGTCGTTACGGCTATATGACAACTCCAATAACCTCAAAACGGCTTATTAGCATAAATATATATAGTTCATATTTTTACGCAACGTGGAATCGATTGCTTAGTGCATATGTACTAAAAAATCGATTCTACACCTTAATATAAGATTGTAAAATTTTTCCAAATACACTGTCGTTATGGCTATATGACAACTCCAATAACCTCAAAACGGTTAATTAGCATAAATATGTATAGTTCATATTTTTACGCAACTTGGTATCGATTGCTTAGTGCATATGTACTAAAAAATCGATTCTACACCTTAATATAAGATTGTGAAATTTTTCCAAATACACTGTCGTTATGGCTATATGACAACTCCAATAACCTCAAAACGGCTAATAAGCATAAATATGTATAGTTCATATTTTTACGCAACTTGGTATCGATTGCTTAGTGCATATGTACAAAAAATCGATTCTACACCTTAATATAAGATTGTGAAATTTTTCCAAATACACTGTCGTTATGGCTATATGACAACTCCAATAACCTCAAAACGGTTAATTAGCATAAATATGTATAGTTCATATTTTTACGCAACTTGGTATCGATTGCTTAGTGCATATGTACTACAAAATCGATTCTACACCTTAATATAAGATTGTGAAATTTTTCCAAATACACTGTCGTTATGGCTATATGACAACTCCAATAACCTCACAACGGTTAATTAGCATAAATATGTATAGTTCATATTTTTACGCAACTTGGTATCGATTGCTTAGTGCATATGTACTAAAAAATCGATTCTACACCTTAATATAAGATTGTGAAATTTTTCCAAATACATTGTCGTTATGGCTATATGACAACTCCAATAACCTCAAAACGGTTAATTAGCATAAATATGTATAGTTCATATTTTTACGCAACTTGGTATCGATTGCTTAGTGCATATGTACTAAAAAATCGATTCTACACCTTAATATAAGATTGTGAAATATTTCCAAATACACTATCGATACGGCTATATGACAACTCTAATAACCTCAAAACGGTTAATTGGCATAAATATGTATAGTTCATATTTTTACGCAAATTGGTATCGATTGCTTAGTGCATATGTACTAAAAAATCGATTCTACACCTTAATATAAGATTGTGAAATTTTTCCAAATACACTGTCGTTATGGCTATATGACAACTCCAATAACCTCAAAACGGTTAATTAGCATAAATATGTATAGTTCATATATTTACGCAACTTGGTATCGATTGCTTAGTGCATCTGTACTAAAAAATCGATTCTACACCTTAATATAAGATTGTGAAATTTTTCCAAATACACTGTCGTTATGGCTATATGACAACTCCATTAACCTCAAAACGGTTAATTAGCATACATATGTATAGTTCATATTTTTACGCAACTTGGTATAGATTGCTTAGTGCATCTGTACTAAAAAATCGATTCTACACCTTAATATAAGATTGTGAAATTTTTCCAAATACACTGTCGTTATGGCTATATGACAACTCCAATAACCTCAAAACGGTTAATTAGCATAAATATGTATAGTTCATATTTTTACGCAACTTGGTATCGATTGCTTAGTGCATATGTACGAAAAAATGGATTGTACACCTTAATATAAGATTGTGAAATTTTTCCAAATACACTGTCGTTATGGCTATATGACAACTCCAATAACCTCAAAACGGTTAATTAGCATAAATATGTATAGTTCATATTTTTACGCAACTTGGTATCGATTGCTTAGTGCATCTGTACTAAAAAATCGATACTACACCTTAATATAAGATTGTGAAATTTTTCCAAATACACTGTCGTTATGGCTATATGACAACTCCAATAACCTCAAAACGGTTAATTAGCATAAATATGTATAGTTCATATTTTTACGCAACTTGGTATCGATTGCTTAGTGCATATGTACTAAAAAATCGATTCTACACCTTAATATAAGATTGTGAAATTTTTCCAAATACACTGTCGTTATGGCTATATGACAACTCCAATAACCTCAAAACGGTTAATTAGCATAAATATGTTTAGCTCATATTTTTACGCAACTTGGTATAGATTGCTTAGTGCATATGTACTAAAAAATCGATTCTACACCTTAATATGAGATTGTGAAATTTTTCCAAATACACTGTCGTTATGGCTATATGACAACTCCAATAACCTCAAAACGGTTAATTAGCATAAATATGTATAGTTCATATTTTTACGCAACTTGGTATCGATTGCTTAGTGCATGTGTACTAAAATATCGATTCTACGCCTTAATATAAGATTGTGAAATTTTTCCAAATACACTGTCGTTATGGCTATATGACAACTCCAATAACCTCAAAACGGTTAATTAGCATAAATATGTATAGTTCATATTTTTACGCAACTTGGTATCGATTGCTTAGTGCATATGTACTAAAAAATCGATTCTACACCTTAATATAAGATTGTGAAATTTTTCCAAATACACTGTCGTTATGGCTATATGACAACTCCAATAACCTCAAAACGGTTAATTAGCATAAATATGTATAGTTCATATTTTTACGCAACTTGGTATCGATTGCTTAGTGCATATGTACTAAAAAATCGATTCTACACCTTAATATAAGATTGTGAAATTTTTCCAAATACACTGTCGTTATGGCTATATGACAACTCCAATAACCTCAAAACGGTTAATTAGCATAAATATGTATAGTTCATATTTTTACGCAACTTGGTATCGATTGCTTAGTGCATATGTACTAAAAAATCGATTCTACACCTTAATATAAGATTGTGAAATTTTTCCAAATACACTGTCGTTATGGCTATATGACAACTCCAATAACTTCAAAACGGTTAATTAGCATAAATATTCATAGTTCATATTTTTACGCAACTTGGTATCGATTGCTTAGTGCATATGTACTAAAAAATCGATTCTACACCTTAATATAAGATTGTGAAATTTTTCCAAATACACTGTCGTTATGGCTATATGACAACTCCAATAACCTCAAAACGGTTAATTAGCATAAATATGTATAGTTCATATTTTTACGCAACTTGGTATCGATTGCTAAGTGCATATGTACTAAAAAATCGATTCTACACCTTAATATAAGATTGTGAAATTTTTCCAAATACACTGTCGTTATGGCTATATGACAACTCCAATAACCTCAAAACGGTTAATTAGCATAAATATGTACAGTTCATATTTTTACGCAACTTGGTATCGATTGCTTAGTGCATATGGACTAAAAAATCGATTCTACACCTTAATATAAGATTGTGAAATTTTTCCAAATACACTGTCGTTATGGCTATATGACAACTCCAATAACCTCAAAACGGTTAATTAGCATAAATATGTATAGTTCATATTTTTACGCAACTTGGTATCGATTGCTTAGTGCATATGTACTACAAAATCGATTCTACACCTTAATATAAGATTGTGAAATTTTTCCAAATACACTGTCGTTATGGCTATATGACAACTCCAATAACCTCAAAACAGCTAATTAGCATAAATATGTATAGTTCATATTTTTACGCAAATTGGTTTCGATTGCTTAGTGCATATGTACTAAAAAATCGATTCTACACCTTAATATAAGATTGTGAAATTTTTCCAAATACACTGTCGTTATGGCTATATGACAACTCCAATAACCTCAAAACGGTTAATTAGCATAAATATGTATAGTTCATATTTTTACGCAACTTGGTATCGATTGCTTAGTGCATATGTACTAAAAGATCGATTCTACACCTTAATATAAGATTGTGAAATTTTTCCAAATACACTGTCGTTATGGCTATATGACAACTCCAATAACCTCAAAACGGTTAATTAGCATAAATATGTATAGTTCATATTTTTACGCAACTTGGTATCGATTGCTTAATGTATATGTACTAAAAAATCGATTCTACACCTTAATATAAGATTGTGAAATTTTTCCAAATACACTGTCGTTATGGCTATATGACAACTCCAATAACCTCAAAACGGTTAATTAGCATAAATATGTATAGTTCATATTTTTACGCAACTTGGTATCGATTGCTTAGTGCATATGTACTAAAAAATCGATTCTACACCTTAATATAAGATTGTGAAATTTTTCCAAATTCACTGTCGTTATGGCTATATGACAACTCCAATAACCTCAAAACGGTTAATTAGCATAAATATGTATAGTTCATATTTTTACGCAACTTGGTATCGATTGCTTAGTGCATATGTACTAAAAAATCGATTCTACACCTTAATATAAGATTGTGAAATTTTTCCAAATACACTGTCGTTATGGCTATATGACAACTCCAATAACCTCAAAACGGTTAATTAGCATTAATATGTATAGTTCATATTTTTACGCAACTTGGCATAGATTGCTTAGTGCATCTGTACAAAAAATCGATTCTACACCTTAATATAAGATTGTGAAATTTTTCCAAATACACTGTCGTTATGGCTATATGACATCTCCAATAACCTCAAAACAGCTAATTAGCATAAATATGTATAGTTAATATTTTTACGCAACTTGGTATCGATTGCTAAGTGCATATGTACTAAAAAATCGATTCTACACCTTAATATAAGATTGTCAAATATTTCCAAATACACTGTCGTTATGGCTATATGACAACTCCAATAACTTCAAAACGGTTAATTAGCATAAATATGTATAGTTCATATTTTTACGCAACTTGGTATCGATTGCTAAGTGCATATGTACTAAAAAATCGATTCTACACCTTAATATAAGATTGTGAAATTTTTCCAAATACACTGTCGTTATGGCTATATGACAACTCCAATAACCTCAAAACAGCTAATTAGCATAAATATGTATAGTTCATATTTTTACGCAACTTGGTATCGATTGCTTAGTGCATCTGTACTAAAAAATCGATTCTACACCTTAATATAAGATTGTGAAATTTTTCCAAATACGCTGTCGTTATGGCTATATGACAACTCCAATAACCTCAAAACGGTTCATTAGCATAAATATATATAGTTCATATTTTTACGCAACTTGGTATCGATTGCTTAATGTATATGTATTAAAAAATGGATTCTACACCTTAATATAAGATTGTGAAATTTTTCCAAATACACTGTCGTTATGGCTATATGACAACTCCAATAACCTCAAAACGGTTAATTAGCATAAATATATATAGTTCATATTTTTACGCAACTTGGTATCGAGTGCTTAGTGCATATATACTAAAAAATCGATTCTACACCTTAATATAAGATTGCGAAATTTTTCCAAATACACTGTCGTTATGGCTATATGACAACTCCAATAACCTCAAAACGGTTAATTAGCATAAATATGTATAGTTCATATTTTTACGCAACTTGGTATCGATTACTTAGTGCATATGGACTAAAAAATCGATTCTACACCTTAATATAAGATTGTGAAATTTTTCAAATACACTGTCGTTATGGCTATATGACAACTCCAATAACCTCAAAACGGTTAATTAGCATAAATATGTATAGTTCATATTTCTACGCAACTTGGTATCGATTGCTTAGTGCATATGTACTAAAAAATCGATTCTACGCCTTAATATAAGATTGTGAAATTTTTCCAAATACACTGTCGTTATGGCTATATGACAACTCCAATAACCTCAAAACGGTTAATTAGCATAAATATGTATAGTTCATATTTTTACGCAACTTGGTATCGATTGCTTAGTGCATATGAACTAAAAAATCGATTCTACACCTTAATATAAGATTGTGAAATTTTTCCAAATACACTGTCGTTATGGCTATATGACAACTCCAATAACCTCAAAACGGTTAATTAGCATAAATATGTATAGTTCATATTTTTACGAAACTGGGTATCGATTGCTTAGTGCATATGTACTAAAAAATCGATTCTACACCTTAATATAAGATTGTGAAATTTTTCCAAATACACTGTCGTTATGGCTATATGACAACTCCAATAACCTCAAAACGGTTAATTAGCATAAATACATATAGTTCATATTTTTACGCAACTTGGTATAGATTGCTTAGTGCATATGTACTAAAAAATCGATTCTACACCTTAATATAAGATTGGGAATTTTTCCAAATACACTGTCGTTATGGCTATATGACATCTCCAATAACCTCGAAACGGTTAATTAGCATAAATATGTATAGTTCATATTTTTACGAAACTTGGTATAGATTGCTTAGTGCATATGTACTAAAAAATCGATTCTACACCTTAATATAAGATTGTGAAATTTTTCCAAATACACTGTCGTTATGGCTATATGACAACTCCAATAACCTCAAAACGGTTAATTAGCATAAATATGTATAGTTCATATTTTTACGCAACTTGGTATCGATTGCTTAGTGCATATGTACTAAAAAATCGATTCTACACCTTAATATAAGATTGTGAAATTTTTCCAAATACACTGTCGTTATGGCTATATGACAACTCCAATAACCTCAAAACGGTTAATTAGCATAAATATGTATAGTTCATATTTTTACGCAACTTGGTATCGATTGCTTAATGTGCATATGTACTAAAAAATCGATTCTACACCTTAATATAAGATTGTGAAATTTTTCCAAATACACTGTCGTTATGGCTATATGACAACTCCAATAACCTCAAAACGGTTAATTAGCATAAATATGTATAGTTCATATTTTTACGCAACTTGGTATAGATTGCTTAGTGCATATGTACTAAAAAATCGATTCTACACCTTAATATAAGATTGTGAAATTTTTCCAAATACACTGTCGTTATGGCTATATGACAACTCCAATAACCTCAAAACGGTTAATTAGCATAAATATGTATAGTTCATATTTTTACGCAACTTGGTATCGATTGCTTAGTGCATAGGTACTAAAAAATCGATTCTACACCTTAATATAAGATTGTGAAGTTTTTCCAAATACACTGTCTTTATGGCTATATGACAACTCCAATAACCTCAAAACGGTTAATTAGCATAAATATGTATAGTTCATATTTTTACGCAACTTGGTATCGATTGCTTAGTGCATATGTACTAAAAAATCGATTCTACACCTTAATATAAGATTGTGAAATTTTTCCAAATACACTGTCGTTACGGCTATATGACAACTCCAATAACCTCAAAACGGTTAATTAGCATAAATATGTATAGTTCATATTTTTACGCAACTTGGTATCGATTGCTTAGTGCATGTGTACTAAAAAATCGATTCTACACCTTAATATAAGATTGTGAAATTTTTCCAAATACACTGTCGTTATGGCTATGTGACAACTCCAATAACCTCAAAACGGTTAATTAGCATAAATATATATAGTTCATATTTTTACGCAACTTGGTATCGATTGCTTAGTGCATATGTACTAAAAAATCGATTCTACACCTTAATATAAGATTGTGAAATTTTTCCAAATTCACTGTCGTTATGGCTACATGATAACTCAAATAACCTCAAAACAGCTAATTAGCATAAATATGTACAGTTCATATTTTTACGCAACTTGGTATCGATTGCTTAGTGCATCTGTACTAAAAAATCGATTCTGCACCTTAATATAAGATTGTGAAATTTTTCCAAATACACTGTCGTTATGGCTATATGACATCTCCAATAACCTCAAAACGGTTAATTAGCATAAATATGTATAGTTCATACTTTTACGCAACTTGGTATAGATTGCTTGGTGCATATGTACTAAAAAATCGTTTCTACACCTTAATATAAGATTGTGAAATTTATCCAAATGAACTGTCGTTACGGCTATATGACAACTCCAATAACCTCAAAACGGTTAATTAGCATAAATATGTAAAGTTCATATTCTTACGCAACTTGGTATCGAGTGCTTAATGTATATGTACTAAAAAATGGATTCTACGCCTTAATATAAGATTGTGAAATTTTTCCAAATACACTGTCGTTATGGCTATATGACAACTCCAATAACCTCAAAACAGCTAATTAGCATAAATATGTATAGTTCATATTTTTACGCAACTTGGTATCGATTGCTTAGTGCATATGTACTAAAAAATGGATTCTACACCTAAATATAAGATTGTGAAATTTTTCCAAATACACTGTCGTTATGGCTATATGACAACTCCAATAACCTCAAAAACGGTTATTTAGCATAAATATGTATAGTTCATATTTTTACGCACCTTGGTATAGATTGCTTAGTGCATATGTACTAAAAAATCGGTTCTACACCTTAATATAAGATTGTGAAATTTTTCCAAATACACTGTCGTTATGGCTATATGACAACTCCAATAACCTCAAAACGGTTAATTAGCATAAATATGTATAGTTCATATTTTTACGCAACTTGGTATCGATTTCTTAGTGCATATGTACTAAAAAATGGATTCTACACCTTAATATAAGATTGTGAAATTTTTCCAAATACACTGTCGTTATGGCTATATGACAACTCCAATAACCTCAAAACAGCTAATTAGCATAAATATGTATAGTTCATATTTTTACGCAACTTGGTATCGATTGCTTAGTGCATATGTACTAAAAAACAGATTCTACACCTTAATATAAGATTGTGAAATTTTTCCAAATACACTGTTGTTATGGCTATATGACAACTCCAATAACCTCAAAACGGTTAATTAGCATAAATATGTATAGTTCATATTTTTACGCAACTTGGTGTCGATTGCTTAGTGCATATGTACTAAAAAATCGATTCTACACCTTAATATAAGATTGTGAAATTTTTCCAAATACACTGTCGTTATGGCTATATGACATCTCCAATAACCTCAAAACAGCTAATTAGCATAAATATGTATAGTTCATATTTTTACGCAACTTGGTATCGATTGCTTAGTGCATGTGTACTAAAAAATCGATTCTACACCTTAATATAAGATTGTGAAATTTTTCCAAATACACTGTCGTTATGGCTATATGACAACTCCAATAACCTCAAAACGGTTAATTAGCATAAATATGTATAGTTCATATTTTTACGCAACTTGGTATCGATTGCTTAGTGCATATGTAATACAAAATCGATTCTACACCTTAATATAAGATTGTGAAATTTTTCCAAATACACTGTCGTTATGGCTATATGACAACTCCAATAACCTCAAAACGGCTAATTAGCATAAATATGTATAGTTCATATTTTTACGCAACTTGGTATCGATTGCTTAATGTATATGTACTAAAAAATCGATTCTACACCTTAATATAAGATTGTGAAATTTTTCCAAATACACTGTCGTTACGGCTATATGACAACTCCAATAACCTCAAAACGGTTAATTAGCATAAATATGTATAGTTCATATTTTTACGCAACTTGGTATCGATTGCTTAATGCATATGTACTAAAAAATCGATTCTACACCTTAATATAAGATTGTGAAATTTTTCCAAATACACTGTCGTTATGGCTATTTGACAACTCCAATAACCTCAAAACGGTTAATTAGCATAAATATGTATAGTTCATATTTTTACTCAACTTGGTATCGATTGCTTAGTGCATGTGTACTAAAAAATCGATTCTACACCTTAATATAAGATTGTAAAATTTTTCCAAATACACTGTCGTTACGGCTATATGACATCTCCAATAACCTCAAAACGGTTAATTAGCATAAATATGTATAGTTCATATTTTTACGCAACTTGGTATCGATTGCTTAGTGCATATGTACTAAAAAATCGATTCTACACCTTAATATAAGATTGTGAAATTTTTCCAAATACACTGTCGTTATGGCTATATGACAACTCCAATAACCTCAAAACGGTTAATTAGCATAAATATGTATAGTTCATATTTTTACGCAACTTGGTATAGATTGCTTAGTGCATATGTACTAAAAAATCGATTCTACGCCTTAATATAAGATTGTGAAATTTTTCCAAATACACTGTCGTTACGGCTATATGACAACTCCAATAACCTCAAAACGGTTAATTAGCATAAATATGTATAGTTCATATTTTTACGCAACTTGGTATCGATTGCTTTGTGCATGTGTACTAAAATATCGATTCTACACCTTAATATAAGATTGTGAAATTTTTCCAAATACACTGTCGTTATGGCTATATGACAACTCCAATAACCTCAAAACGGTTAATTAGCATAAATATGTATAGTTCATATTTTTACGCAACTTGGTATCGATTGCTTAGTGCATATGGACTAAAAAATCGATTCTACACCTTAATATAAGATTGTGAAATTTTTCCAAATACACTGTCGTTATGGCTATATGACAACTCCAATAACCTCAAAACGGTTAATTAGCATAAATATGTATAGTTCATATTTTTACGCAACTTGGTATCGATTTCTTAGTGCATATGTACTAAAAAATCGATTCTACACCTTAATATAAGATTGTCAAATATTTCCAAATACACTGTCGTTATGGCTATATGACAACTCCAATAACCTCAAAACAGCTAATTAGCATAAATATGTATAGTTCATATTTTTACGCAACTTGGTATCGAGTGCTTAGTGCATATGTACTAAAAAATGGATTCTACACCTTAATATAAGATTGTGAAATTTTTCCAAATACTCTGTCGTTATGGCTGTATGACAACTCCAATAACCTCAAAACGGTTAATTAGCATTGTTCAAATATCATTGAACATGCTTACTTATCAGCAAAGCCGAAATTGTACTAAATAGAAATATCTATTTATATATTAATATACATACATACATATGTATAGACATAATGCATTTACATGCAATGCACATCTACGAGTAATAATAATAAAAATGCATGGGACAAAAATCATAAATATACAGCAGAGATAACATTAAACACACACACGCACACTTACAATAAATTATACACTTGAAATCAACCCCATGTCAAGCAGCAATAATAATATGCTGCAATACATAAAAACATACACACATACACACATACAAATATATTTAGTTATTTAAGATAGATTTAAAAATTGTATATAAGCCAGAAAAATACAAAATAAAAATCAGAATGAATATATTCTCCCTCAATGTAAGACTTTCAATTCCCCCCACCAGCGGTAAGGATTGTTAGAAGCTATATTGAGGTATTAACCTTTTTTGGTCCTTCGAGCCGGATAAAGAGCTCGGCCAAATTAAAAAGTCCTGTACGTACAAAACAGGCAAAATACAAAAAAAGCCCTGTTCAAAATACAGGCAAATTAAAAAATAATTGTAAGACGGGTGTATATTCCCGCATTAAAACCGATCGCATAAGCCGTTTTAGCAGAGACTAAACGCAGTGATCTAACTGCTATCCAAGAGATATTCAGCGGCTGTGAGTCGAGGCACAGCAAGGTCAACTAGGCGACCAAATCAAATACCTCCAACGATTTCTTTGGAGAACAACAAGCAGTTAATTAATAAATAAAAAAAGTGTTGCGGAAAAACTCTCAAAATGGGAATAAACAAGAAAAAAATTCCTGAAGCCCAAGCGGATTTTTCCGAAAAGGTGTTGTACACGTCCAACACTTTTCCAACAAAATCACCAAGTAAAACAAAAATTGAAGAAGTTGAAGCTAAACACCAAGATTTAGATCGAAAAACTTCCTTATTCATGAGGAAAGTTGAAAACCTCAGAAGAAAAATGGAAGATCTAAGCAAGGAATTAATGATCGACAACGATCAAATAAAATTCTTAGACTGTTTATTTACAGACATTCAAAATCTAAAAGCAAATTAGATTTTAATGTTGAAATTGAAATCTTATTCGAAGAAATTTATGACGAATACTACGAAGAGCTTAAACATTTAAAGAAAAAGTTACAAAAAGAAGAGCCTAAAATTTCTTATCGCCCTAACTTTGAAGAAAGAAAAATAATAAAAATTCCAACATTTTATGGCGATACTAAGGAATGGGCCAAATTTTACAACGTGTTCAAAGTTATGGTACATGACAACGAGCAGATGAAGAACATAGAGAAAATGCTGCGTCTTCGTCAATGCTTAAAATGCGAAGCTGCATGAGTAATACAGCATTTTCAAATTTCGTCAAAAAATTATGAAGCTGCATTGAGTCTACTTAAGAAAAAGTATGACAATCAGCCAATTCTGTTTATCGTACCCAAATTATCTACAACTGCGACGAAACTAACTAATGCAGTACAAAAGATTGAACACGAAAAACTTATAAAAATTCCACTACTCTCTCTATCTTCTGTTGAGGAAAAAACAACAGAAATAATAGAGAAAGATAGAAGGGAAAATGAAGCTGAAGAAGAATCACTTGAAGAACTTCGTAAGCCTTCAAAAACTGAGGAATCTCACAATCTCATATCTCTTCCGGCAGGCTCACATTTTGGAGAAATGTGGGACAGTGAAGTCCAGACGAAATCGTTTGGAAATAAGGACGAAACTGAAGTAATTGAATACATTTTAGAAGACAAGCTGCGCGTAGAGGAAATTACTTTTGAGGAGCAAGGCACATCTAACGATGTGAACAATAAAATGTCTCCTTTGGAAATTGAGGAGAATGCAAAAGTTTAAATAAAATATCTTGCAAAAAGAGATGTTGAAGTTGATAAAGGAAATGTTTCAAACGATGGTCCAGAGGGGGAAGAGGAAAATGCAGGCGAATCGAATGAGGAATCGATAAATGTAACTATTGGTGAAGACGAACAAAAACTTTTGCATGATAAGGCACCTGATAAAAAGGAAAAATGCACCGATGCAGAAGGTGATACTACCGGCAAGAATTCAGCGGAAAAGAGTACAAAAACGGTTGCAGCTTTGGATGACACAAGAACATCCAAGAGTGGATCCAGCAGCAGCAAATGCAGCAAGTCTGATTACGATAAATCAAAGAGAAAAGATAAAAAGTCCGGCGACAAAAAGGATAAAGACATTAGTGAACAAAAATCATCTTCAAACAAGTTTTCGCAGAAGGATGACAAAGAAACGTCTTCAGTGAATATCTCTACAAAATCGTCGTCCACAAGAAAGCAGACAACACCTTCACGTAATCTTTGGATATCCGGGTTATCTTCATTAACGAGAACCAGAGATCTAAAAACTAGATTTTCTAAATATGGAAAAGTTATCGGAGCCAAGGTGGTCACCAACACCCGAACTCCGGGTACACGTTGTTATGACTACGTAACAATGCTATCATCGTCAAATGCCAGTCGTTGCATTGAGAATTTGCATCATACCGAACTCCATGGACGGATAATATCAGTAGAGCTCACTAAAAACGAAATCAGCAACTCAACAAATGTCGCCAAAACACGAGTGGATAAAACAAAAATAGATCCAGTTGGAAAAGCGGATGTAGTAACAGCCATTTGGGAGTTACTAATACCATGGCAGCTTACATTAAAACAAACGGACAAGCTAAAAACCAAAAGACGACAACGAAGAGCAGAGAAAGCTACGAGAAGGCATTGACAAGATCAGCAACAACGAATTAAAATTAAGTGAGTTAAATTTAAGAAACCATAGCGGACATTTATCTTTAGTGTTAGTAGTAATTGTAATATTATGCCTTTTAATACTATATTTCCGTTATAAATGTAAAGCGAATAATGCTGATAGAATCATTGTCAATATTCCCAACCGATAGAATATTGATAACATAAAAAATACAGTCCACTAGATTTAAATAATCATTTCTTTCCCTCGGCAATATGTTCAAATATCATTGAACATGCTTACTTATCAGCAAAGCCGAAATTGTACTAAATAGAAATATCTATTTATATATTAATATACATACATACATATGTATAGACATAATGCATTTACATGCAATGCACATCTACGAGTAATAATAATAAAAATGCATGGGACAAAAATCATAAATATACAGCAGAGATAACATTAAACACACACACGCACACTTACAATAAATTATACACTTGAAATCAACCCCATGTCAAGCAGCAATAATAATATGCTGCAATACATAAAAACATACACACATACACACATACAAATATATTTAGTTATTTAAGATAGATTTAAAAATTGTATATAAGCCAGAAAAATACAAAATAAAAATCAGAATGAATATATTCTCCCTCAATGTAAGACTTTCAATTCCCCCCACCAGCGGTAAGGATTGTTAGAAGATATATTGAGGTATTAACAAGCATAAATATACATAGTTCATATTTTTACGCAACTTGGTATCTTGTGCTTAGTGCATGTGTTCTAAAAAATCGATTCTACACCTTAATATAAGATTGCGAAATTTTTCGAAATTTACTGTCGTTAGGCCAAATGACAACTCCAATAACCTTAAAACGGCTAATTAGTATAAATATGTATAGTTCATATTTTTACGCAACTTGGTATCGATTGCTTAATGTATATGTACTACAAAATCGATTCTACACCTTAATATAAGATTGTGAAATTTTTCCAAATACACTGTCGTTATGGCTATATGATAACTCCAATAACCTCAAAACGGTTAATTAGCATAAATATATATAGTTCATATTTTTACGCAACTTGGTATCGAGTGCTTAGTGCATGTGTACTAAAAAATCGATTCTACACCTTATTATAAGATTGTGAAATTTTTCCAAATACACTGTCGTTATGGCTATATGACAATAACCTTAAAACTGCTAATTTGCATATATATGTATAGTTCATATTTTTACGCAACTTGGTATCGAGTGCTTAACGTATATGTACTAAAAAATGGATTCTACACCTTAATATAAGATTGTGAAATTTTTCCAAATACACTGTCGTTATGGCTATGTGACAACTCAAAATGGTTAATTAGCATAAATATGTATAGTTCATATTTTAACGCAACTTGGTATAGATTGCTTAATGTATATGTACTAAAAAATGGATTCTACACCTTAATATAAGATTGTGAAATTTTTCCAAATACACTGTCGTTACGGCTATATGACATCTCCAATAACTTCAAAACGGTTAATTAGCATAAATATGTATAGTTCATATTTTTACGCAAATTGGTATAGATTGCTTAGTGTATATGTACTAAAAAATGGATTCTTCACCTTAATATAAGATTGTGAAATTTTTCCAAATACACTGTCGTTACGACATCTCCAATAACCTCAAAACGGTTAATTAGCATAAATATGTTTAGTTCATATTTCTACGCAACTTGGTATCGATTGCTTAGTGCATATGTACTAAAAAATCGATTCTACACCTTAATATAAGATTGTGAAATTTTTCCAAATACACTGTCGTTATGGCTATATGACAACTCCAATAACCTTAAAACGGCTAATTTGCATATATATGTATAGTTCATATTTTTACGCATCTTGGTATAGATTGCTTAGTGCATCTGTACTAAAAAATCGATTCTACACCTTAATATAAGATTGTGAAATTTTTCCAAGTTCACTACGAAACGTTGATGTGCTCGGTTGTTGGCGCGGTAGACAGTCAAAAACGAAAGCAAAGCGAAAGCAAAAACAAAAAAGGTCGCCGTTATCGGCAACAACAATTTGTGCAATTAAAATACACATATTATTAAACAAGACAGGTCTGACTACCTGCGGTCGTAAAGTCTTGCTATTTTTAATAGCTAAGAACTTAGTAAATATTAAACTTACTTACTTACTAAATATTAACTTACTGCGAGTGTTAATTACAAAAACAATTGTATATTGGTGAACTAATTATGAGTACTGTCAGCTGGCAGGTTGTCGGCACAACCTCAGCCAAGAGAAAACGAATGTTCTCACCTAATGGTGATAACCCAAAAACCGCGCGGCTTTCAAATGAAACTACAAGCGAAAATCAATTTGATATACTACAGGATGAATCTGTGGAAGATGATAAAAATCCTGAAACCCCTAAAAAAGATAAAATTCCTAAACCACCACCAATTTTTATCCCTAACGTTACAAATATAACCAAAATGAGTGAATGTTTCAAAGAACTCATTGCAGTATCTGAATTTACTTATAAATCTCTTAGAGATGGACAAATTAAAGTGATTATAACTACAATAGAATCATATAGAAAAATAATTGAGTTTTTGAATAAAACCAACACAATGTATCACTCATATCAGATAAAACAACAAAGAGCCTACAGGGTGGTAATTAAAAATTTGCATCAATCTACGCCAACTAGTGACATTGAAAGTGAACTAACTCAACATGGACACAAAGTTCGAAATATTATAAACGTGAGAAGTAGAATAACAAAGGAGCAATTGCCGATATTTTTTGTGGATTTAGAGCCTGACCAAAATAATAAATCCATTTATGATATGAAATATCTCAACAATGCTGTGATTAATATCGAGCCACCCAGAAAATTTAATGATATAGTGCAATGTCACCGCTGTCAACAATATGGGCATACCCAAAACTATTGCAAAAAAGGATTCCGATGTGTTAAATGCGGCATGGATCATTCAAGCAAAGACTGTAAAAAAACATTAGAAATGCCGCCTCGGTGTATCCACTGCCTACAAAATCACACCGCGAATTATAAGGGCTGCCAGATTTATAAAGAACTAGTTAATAAAAAAAATAATAATATCATGCAAAGAAAAAGAAATAATAGCCAATGTATATCAGAAAATAACCCTTTTCCCAATAGTTACAACCCAAACACAACTAATGGAAACATGTCTTATGCACAAGCAGTAAGAGAAAATTCAGATCATCAATCTCAAGATGTTTTCAAAAAGTTAGAAGTTCTTATGAATAAACAGGTTGAACTTACAAACACTTTAATGAATATGATGTCAATGTTAATTAACAAATTATGCAAATAGGTACTAGAATTGTTGCCTGGAATGCCAATGGTATTTCCAATCACTTATTAGAATTAGAACAATTTCTCAAAAACTCATGTATTGATATTGCATTGGTCTCAGAAACTCACTTAACGTCCAAATCATTCTGTAAATTAAAAAGTTATGACATTATTTGTGCCAATCATCCAGACGAAAAAGCTCACGCAGGGTCAGCTATAATTATTAAATCTAGTATAAAATACACTGTACTTGATCCCGTTAGGGAAAAATATCTTCAAGCTGCAATAATCAAAGTTAAACATGACGACAGTGAGATAGTTATTTCTTCATTGTACTTTCCCCCACGATTTGCAGTCAAGTGCCATACTTTTATTAACTTTTTTGAAACTCTAGGAACAAAGTTTATTGCAGGAGGTGACCTGAACGCAAAACATCCTTGGTGGGGTTCAAGGCTGGCGAATCCAAAAGGCAAAGAACTCTACAAGTGCATACGTTCCAAAAAATGTGTTACCTTATCTACTGGTAATCCAACTTACTGGCCATCTGATATTAACAAAATTCCAGATCTGCTTGACTTTTTTGTAATTAATGGTATTCCTACGAACTGCCTTGCAATCTTTGACTCAAATGATCTTAGCTCTGATCATTCGCCTATAATATTAAACTACAATAATTTCATGCATTCCTATACTAAAAGAAGAGGAATTTTTTCCAAATCCACAAATGTCGACCTTTTTCAAAAAGAGCTAGAACAAAACGCTAATTTGAAACTAAATATTAGTCTCAAAACATTTGAAGAACTGGATGAAGCTCTTGAAAATTTGAATATAGCGATTCACGAAGCAGCAATCTTGTCAACCCCTCAATGTAGGCAGGAGCTAAACCAAAATAGCAGCATTATACTCACAATAGAGATCAGAAAATTAATACAAACAAAAAGAATTATAAGAAAAAGGTGGAAAATCAGTAGGAATCGAAATGATAAAACTGCCCTCAATAAAATAACCAAAGAGCTTAAACAACGTTTATTTGAATTTAAAAACGATTGTATACAAAATTACTTAAAATCTTTAGGCACAAAAAATGATGACTTCTCGTTGTGGAAAGCCACCAAATATATTAAACGCCCAACCCTTAAAAATTCCCTGATCAAAAACTTAAATGGTGAATGGTGTCGCTCTGACCTTTCAAAAGCTGATGCATTCGCTATGCACTTAACGAAAATTTTCCAACCTTTTAATCTTTGTACTGCAACAGATAATGATGAAATAAACGAATTCTTAGTTAGTCCCTGTCAAATGGATTTGCCCATCGAACCTTTCCATTCACACGAAATCGCTAACCAAATAATGATACTCAGCAACAATAAAGCACCCGGCTATGATCAAATTAATGCAAAAGTTTTAAAATCCTTGCCAGACACAACACTCAAATATATAACACTTCTATTTAACGCAGTACTTCGTTTACAACACTTTCCTCTTCAATGGAAGTGCTCAGAAATTATTATGATACAAAAGCCGAACAAGCCAGAAAGTGAAATGAAGTCGTATAGGCCAATAAGTTTACTGCCAACGCTCTCCAAAGTATTTGAAAAAATATTTCTCGGAAGACTACTGCCTGAGCTAGAAAAACGATCTATCATTCCCGAACACCAGTTCGGTTTTCGTCAAAATCACGGAACACCAGAGCAATGCCATCGTATTGTTAATACTATTCGAAATGCACTAGAATCTAAACAGTACTGCTCTGCTGTTTTTCTCGATATTCAACAGGCTTTTGATCGTGTTTGGCACACTGGCCTCATGTACAAACTCAAAAAACTATTACCTGCTCCATTTTTTCTATTGCTTAAATCTTATCTGAATGATAGATTTTTCTACGTCAAAGTTCGGGAAGAACGATCAAATATTTATAGAATTGAGGCAGGAATCCCACAAGGTAGCGTGTTAGGCCCAGTTTTGTATACAATATATACAAGTGATATGCCTTTGTTAGATAACGTACTTACTGCCACATATGCAGATGACACAGCAATTTTAGCATGCAGCCCTTGTGCAATTGAAGCTTCGATTATGGTACAAGAAGTAGTTAGAATTATTGATGTTTGGCTCAAAAAGTGGAATATTGCAGTTAACACAGACAAATCTATGCACGTCACCTTCACCTTGAGAAAAGGTAATTGTCCAAGTATTTTTCTGAATAATTCTGAGATACCATCTAAAAGCGAGGTTAAGTACCTCGGCTTGCATCTGGACAGAAGACTGACCTGGAAATTGCACATTCAAACTAAGAGAAAACAATTAAATCTGAAGCTTAAAAGAATGTACTGGCTTTTAGGGGAGAAATCAGAACTAAGTACAGAAAACAAATTACTACTTTACAAAACTATGCTTAAACCTATTTGGACGTATGGCATCCAGTTGTGGGGTACAGCAAGTACTTCAAACATCGAAATTCTCGAAAGATTTCAAAATATTGCACTTAGGAAAATTTTAAATGCACCCTGGTTTGTGTCAAATAAAACAATCATTAATGATACAGGTTTAGCTTTAGTTAAAAATGAAATCAAAAGATTCAGTACAAATTATTTTAATAGATTGAGTTATCATACTAACCCAGTCGCAATAGCCCTATTAGATGACTCAAACGAAATTAACCGTCTTAAACGGCTTCATATATTAGATTTGCCATATAGAAAATAAGCTGTTTATAAGTATGTACATATGTATATCTATATGCACTTCTGTATATTAGTTCTGTACTCGATGGAGTACAGCAACTTAGGTTAAGTTAATGTAGTATTACACAATTTGCTTATTGTCCTCGGACAGATTGTAAATAAAGGAAATCTATAAAAAAAAAAAAAAAAAAAAAAAAATTTCCAAATACACTGTCGTTATGGCTATATGACATCTAAAAAAACCTCAAAACGGTTAATTAGCATAAATATGTATAGTTCATATTGTTACGAATTTACTCTTGCTAGTTTACTTTGTTAGGTTCGTATCTCTGGATTGACAAATAAAATCAACACTGTTTAATTTAATTCAACAACTCTTTATTTCACAACTCGTCTACACTATAGCAGTTTACTCTTAGCACTGATTGATTACGTTGGCGCTGCCACGGCTTATATAGCCACGCACTTCTCGCTGATGCCGACGTGTCCTTCTAGAATATCGCGTCTGGAAATTACCAGAACATACGGCTATACGGCGCCAGACGCAAGCAGACAGTCGCGGCGCCAGACTCAGCAATTGTTTAACTAGACAAGCAGACAGTGCGGCGCCAGATGTCTATTGTTTCGATAAGCAGACAGTCGTGGCGCCAGATGTCTACAACAAGATAAATGCTATTCCATATACCTACAGCTATTGTTCATAATCAGGGATGCATATAGTAATACAAATACAACTTAATACTACTTTTTTAACACTGCCCTCCACTAAAGCCTAATCGTCCATTTCTTTGTATGCGGTATACCACGTCATTAAGTCGTTTCATCACCATATAGGGTCCTTCCCAGGCTGTCTGCAGTTTCGGGGACAAGCCTTTCTTTCGAAGTGGATTGTACAACAGGACCAGATCACCTTCTTCGAAACCTTTTGAATCTGCCGCTTGATCGAACCGGTCCTTCATCTTATTGCTCATCAGATGCGTATGCTGTCTTACCATTAGATGCAATTCTTTCATTTCTTCCTTTAAAGCAGAACAATAATCTCCATCATTTCTTACAGCTGTCGGATTCGTTCCAAACTTAAGATCAGCAGGGAGTCGCAGATCAGATCCGAAAATAATCTTTGCTGGCGTGTAACCAGTTGTCTCGTGCTTCGCTGAACGATACGCCAGCAGGAACATCTGGATGCACTTGTCCCAATTCCGTTGATCTTTATCGACGATTTTCCGCAGATGTTCTTCGAGCGTTCGGTTGAATCTCTCTACCATCCCATCTGATTGTGGGTGTAACGCTGTTGTCCGTGTCTTGTGGATGCCCAATAATGTACAGACTTCTTGGAAAATGGAAGATTCGAAATTCCTGCCTTGATCTGAGTGTAATTCGACGGGCACTCCGAACCTTGTTATCCAATTTTCTACAAACTCTTCGGCTACTGTCTTCGCTTCTTGGTTTGGTAAGGCATATACTTCTGGCCATTTACTGAAATAGTCCATGACAACCAGTAGATATTTGTTTCCGGCCGTACTGGTTGGGAACGGACCTGCAACATCCATTGCGACTCGTTCAAATGGTGATCCCACGTTGTACTGTTGCAGCCTACCGCGACTTTTGGCTTTAGGACCTTTAGCTGCCATGCACTCTACGCAATTACTTATCCATTCTGCTATGGAATCTCGACAACCGATCCAGTAGAACCGTTGTTTAATCTTCTCTATAGTTTTTGTAATTCCGAGGTGCCCTCCACTAGGTCCATTGTGATATTCTTTCAATACTTTCGGGATCATGGAATTCGGTACTATGATCAGCAGACGAGACTGTTTACCATCTTCGCTTTCCCAGGTACGATGAAGGTATCCATTAACGAGGTTTATGCTGTTCCATTGGGCCCAATATGCTTTTGCAGTTGGACTCTCGCTACTTATTTGTTCCTTTGGTGGTCGTACCCCATTTTCTTTGGCCATTACCAGCTTTGCAAGATCAGGGTCCTCCAGCTGATTGATTCTGATGCGGTGAGGAGTCCAATCATCTTCCGGTTCTATATTCAGTAATCGCACGTCGATTATACCTTCTTTTCCTTCTGATTTGGAGCAATGTTTACATTCCAGTGGACAAGGGCGACGTGATAATGCATCCGCATTTTTGTGGTGAATCCCCTTTCGATGTTCCGTTTCGAAGTCGTAATTCTGTAATCTTTCGATCCATCGTGCAATTTGGCCTTCCGGATTCTTAAACAGTAATAACCATTTTAATGCTGCATGATCAGTCCTCAGCAAGAATCGTTGTCCATACAAATACTTGTGGAAATGTTTTACACATTCCACCGCAGCTAGTAAAGGGTGATTTTTTAAGAGCTTGATAACTTTTTTAAAAAAAAAAACGCATAAAATTTGCAAAATATCATCGGTTCTTTATTTGAAACGTTAGATTGGTTCATGACATTTACTTTTTGAAGATAATTTCATTTAAATGTTGACCGCGGCTGCGTCTTAGGTGGTCCATTCGGAAAGTCCAATTTTGGGCAACTTTTTCGAGCATTTCGGCCGGAATAGCCCGAATTTCTTCGGAAATGTTGTCTTCCAAAGCTGGAATAGTTGCTGGCTTATTTCTGTAGACTTTAGACTTGACGTAGCCCCACAAAAAATAGTCTAAAGGCGTTAAATCGCATGATCTTGGTGGCCAACTTACGGGTCCATTTCTTGAGATGAATTGTTGTCCGAAGTTTTCCCTCAAAATGGCCATAGAATCGCGAGCTGTGTGGCATGTAGCGCCATCTTGTTGAAACCACATGTCAACCAAGTTCAGTTCTTCCATTTTTGGCAACAAAAAGTTTGTTAGCATCGAACGATAGCGATCGCCATTCACCGTAACGTTGCGTCCAACAGCATCTTTGAAAAAATACGGTCCAATGATTCCACCAGCGTACAAACCACACCAAACAGTGCATTTTTCGGGATGCATGGGCAGTTCTTGAACGGCTTCTGGTTGCTCTTCACCCCAAATGCGGCAATTTTGCTTATTTACGTAGCCATTCAACCAGAAATGAGCCTCATCGCTGAACAAAATTTGTCGATAAAACACATTTCGAACCGAACACTGATTTTGGTAATAAAATTCAATGATTTGCAAGCGTTGCTCGTTAGTAAGTCTATTCATGATGAAATGTCAAAGCATACTGAGCATCTTTCTCTTTGACACCATGTCTGAAATCCCACGTGATCTGTCAAATACTAATGCATGAAAATCCTAACCTCAAAAAAATCACCCGTTAGTTCTTTTCGCGTCACACAGTAGTTTTTCTCTGGTTTCCCGAGCACTCTGCTGTAATACCCAATTACTCTTTCTTGTCCGTCGATGAACTGAGACAGGACACCTCCAATTCCATAAGCGCTCGCATCTGTATCCAGGATGAATTTCTTTCCAGGTATTGGATAAGCTAACATCGGCGCCGTACAAAGTAGTTCTTTCAGCTGCTCAAATGCTTTTTCTTGTTCCAACTGCCATACAAACGGGCGATTCTTCTTTGTTAAATCATGTAAACTTCTAGCCACGTTCGCAAATCCAGGTACAAAACGGCGGTAATACGTGCATAAGCCAAGGAAGCTGCGGAGTTCATGTATGTTGGTGGGTCGAGGCCAATCTTTGACTGCTTTTATTTTTCCTTCCTCGGTGTGAATCCCCTCAGTTGACACTTTATGTCCGAGATATGTGACCTGCTTCTTCCATAATGAACACTTTTTGGGATTCAAGCGTAATCCGGCTGATGCTATTCGCTGAAAGACTTCCTCTAGATTTTTCAGATGATCATCAAAACTTTTTCCCATGATGATAATGTCATCAAGATACACTAAACATGTCTTCCAGTTGAGTCCTTTTAACACATGTTCCATCAGTCGCTCGAACGTTGCAGGCGCATTACATAACCCAAATGGCATCACAGAGAATTCCCATAACCCGTCGCCCATACTGAAAGCGGTCTTTTCACGGTCACGTTCATCAATCTCGACTTGCCAATATCCACTTTGTAGATCTAATGTAGAAAACCATTTCGCTCCAGACAAGGTGTCTAATGTATCGTCGATTCTCGGTAGAGGATAACTGTCTTTCTTTGTGACATCATTCAACTTCCTATAATCTACGCAGAAACGGGTGCTACCATCTTTCTTTTTGACTAAGACGATAGGTGAGCTCCATGGACTTATTGAAGGTTCGATTACACCGTTTTTGTGCATGTCTTCAATAATTTTGTTAGCATCCTCACGTTTTGCTAGTGGAACCCTACGCGGAGCTTGTCGGATTGGTTTAGCGTCTCCGGTATTTATGCGGTGTTTGACAATGCCGGTTCTTCCTGTGTTGTTGCAGTTCGTTCAGCAAATTGTTTAGGAGTGTAGGACTTATCTGCTGTGGCTCAATAGTAGGTTTCTGTTGTGACCGTTCGCATCGTGCTATTGCACTTATATTCTGGCACTGTCCAATTACTGCTCCTTTCTTCAGACTTATAGGCGTGTTGAATTCATTCACTACTCTCACCGTAATGGTGGCGTCTTCTCTAGTTTTCACAAGCGTTCTTCCTACCAATATGGGTGTATCTATTTTTGTTGGTTCCACAATCTACAATTCTTCAGTCCCACCTCCTCCATTCACTTTAGCCCAAACAATCGCCTCAGATTTTGGTGGAATACTCTGATTATCATCAACAATCACCCTCTTACTTTCAACGTTGGTCACATATCCGGTGTTTATAGGCATCTCCATGTTCTGGCAAAACAGCATTTGCTTGTTTAAATCCAAAGTAACCCCGTGATCAATCATGAAATCTACTCCAATTATAATTTCATCCGTGATTTCTGCTACGATGAAGGTGTGATTAACTTCCAGGGTACCAATCATCACTTCGCAAAACACTTTTTCCGCGACAGCTGCTTCCTCCCCGGTGGCCGTTCGAAGCTTGCAACCGACTAATGGTTCAACCGTTCCTCTTACCACATCCGGTCGGATAATTGAATGTGTGGCACCAGTATCCAAAGTAAGCGTTGGCAGTCGTCCATTTACGATGCCGTTGATAGTAAGATTGTTGTCATGGCAACCTATTTGTGATATCGAGATGGCGGGGCAAATAGTTGTGGGAACCAGCTCACGCCCCTTTGAACTGTTCCGTTTTAGTTTAACGACTTGTGAGATGTGGATTCCTCGTCCTCGTTATCTGTTGGTTGTTTCCGTTTTGATGGGCTTACTTTTATATTGCAATTTCGGGCAAAGTGACCCGCTTTTCCACAGTTGAAACATCTTCCTGTTGTAGTTACTCGCGGTGTAGCAATTGCCTTCAGAGTCTTCAATATTTCTTCCATCAGCGCCGGTTGTTCCATTTCAACCCTTTGTACTTTGTGTGCTGGTTTGCTTAGTAGAGAAGCTGTTTCCTGTGTGAGGGCGTGCGAAACCGTTTCAGCAAACGTTCTTTTTGGCAATGCATATGTGGCGCGTTTGGTGTCCACATCACGAATTCCATTTATGAAACATTGAATTTTTACCCTTTCAATGTAATCCACAGGTGCATCTGCATTTGCCAAATGAGCCAGTCGTTCTATTTCAGTTGCGAACTCTTGCAATGACTCGTTCATTTTCTGACCCCTATTTTGCAGTTCGATCTGGTATATTTGTTTCCGGTGTTCACTACCATATCGTCTTTCTATCGCACTCATCAATGCCTCATAGTTGTCCCGTTCACAGTCTGGAATAGTCTGAAGGATTTCTGCCGCAGGTCCTTTCAATGATACAAACAAGGACGCTACTTTGTCCGCTGCATTCCAGTTATTGGCCATTGCTGTCTTTTCAAACTGAAGTTTGAAAATTTGAAATGGAATACTTCCATCGAATGTGGGTGCCTTAAATCTTGGATTATTTGTTGATGGTGCAGGGCCATGCAGTTGCAATTCTCGCATCCGATTACTCAAATGAAGAACTTCTGATTTCAAATTTTCTTCGTCATTTTTTAACGTGCTTAATTCGTCTTCCAATTTTGAAACTTTCTTTTGCACTTGTGTATTACTTTCTGTAATCTGTTGTACCAAACGCTTTTCTAACTGCGTATTATTTTCAGTTATTTGTTGTGTAAGGCGAGACTCTAACTGTGATGTATTTTCAGCTATTTGCGTCATTTGCTGTGCCAGACGATTTTCTGTTTGCACTGCCTTTTCTGCATTTTCAGCTATTTGCTGTGCCAGACGATTTCCTGTTTGCACTGCATTTTCTGTATTTTCAGCTATTTTCTGTATAGCCACTAACAGCATGTTCATGTCCACACTCGACGATGTTCGTTGTTCTTCTACTTTTTCTTCTACCTTTGTAGAAGTTTCTGGCCCAACAAATTCGAACTCGTCCACATTAATTCCATCCGCTTCCATTGCTTCACGTAATCGTGCCTGCAGATCCGCCTTTTGCCCGCTTATCGGCAAATTACGCTCTTCCAGTTCCTTTTTTAATTGCTGAATTCTCAATTCTCCGAATTTAACCATCTTGAATTTGGATTATTTGACAATCCCACTTCTGACACCAATTGTTACGAATTTACTCTTGCTAGTTTACTTTGTTAGGTTCGTATCTCTGGATTGACAAATAAAATCAACACTGTTTAATTTAATTCAACAACTCTTTATTTCACAACTCGTCTACACTATAGCAGTTTACTCTTAGCACTGACTGATTACGTTGGCGCTGCCACGGCTTATATAGCCACGCACTTCTCGCTGATGCCGACGTGTCCTTCTAGAATATCGCGTCTGGAAATTACCAGAACATACGGCTATACGGCGCCAGACGCAAGCAGACAGTCGCGGCGCCAGACTCAGCAATTGTTTAACTAGACATGCAGACAGTGCGGCGCCAGATGTCTATTGTTTCGACAAGCAGACAGCCGTGGCGCCAGATGTCTACAACAAGATAAATGCTATTCCATATACCTACAGCTATTGTTCATAATCAGGGATGCATATAGTAATACAAATACAACTTAATACTATTTTTGTAACAATATTTTTACGCAACTTGGTATCGGTTACTTAGTGCATATGTACTAAAAAGTGGATTCTACACCTTAATATAAGATTGTGAAATTTTTCCAAATACACTATCGTTACGGCTATATGACATCTCCAATAAACTCGAAACAGCTAATTAGCATAAATATGTATATTGCATATTTTCGCGCAACTTGGTATCGATTGCTTAGTGCATGTGTACTTAAATATCGATTCTACACCTTAATATAAGATTGTGAAATTTTTCCGAACGCACTGTTGTTATGGCTATATGACAACTCCAATAACCTTAAAACGGTTAATTAGCATAAATATATATAGTTCGTTTTTTTTCTCTGCTTGATATAGATTGCTTAGTGTTTGTGTACTACAATATCGATTCTACACCTTAATATAATATTGTGAAATTTTTCCAAATACACTGTCGTTATGGCTATGTGACAACTCCAATAACCTCAAAATTATCATAAATATGTATAGGTCATATTTTTACGCAACTTGATATCGGCTACTTAGTGCATATGCACTAAAAAATCGATTCTACACCTTATTATAAGATTGTGAAATTTTTCCAAATACACTGTTGTTATGGCTATATGACAACTCCAATAACCTTAAAACGGTTAATTAGCATAAATATATATAGTTCATATTTTTACGCAACTTGGTATCGAGTGCTTAACGTATATGTACTAAAAAATCGATTCTACACCTTAATATAAGATTGTGAAATTTTTCCAAATACACTGTCGTTATGGCTATATGACAACTCCAATAACCTTAAAAAGGCTAATTAGTATAAATATGTATAGTTCATATTTTTACGCAACTTGGTATCGATTGCTTAATGTATATGTACTACAAAATCGATTCTACACCTTAATATAAGATTGTGAAATTTTTCCAAATACACTGTCGTTATGGCTATGTGACAACTCCAATAACCTCAAAACGGTTAATTATCATAAATATGTATAGGTCATATTTTTACGCAACTTGATATCGGCTACTTAGTGCATATGCACTAAAAAATCGATTTTACACCTTATTATAAGATTGTGAAATTTTTCCAAATACACTGTCGTTATGGCTATATGACAACTCCAATAACCTCGAAACAGCTAATTAGCATTAATATGTATAGTTCATATTTTTGCGCAACTTGGTATCGAGTGCGTAATGTATGTGTACTAAAAAATGGATTCTACACCTTAATATAAGATTGTGAAATTTTTCCAAATACACTGTTGTTATGGCTGTATGACAACTCCAATAACCTCAAAACGGTTAATTAGCATAAATATATATAGTTCATATTTTTACGCAACTTGGTATCGAGTGCTTAGTGCATGTGTACTAAAAAAACGATTCTACACCTTATTATAAGATTGTGAAATTTTTCCAAATACACTGTCGTTATGGCTATATGACAACTCCAATAACCTTAAAACGGCTAATTTGCATATATATGTATAGTTCATATTTTTACGCATCTTGGTATAGATTGCTTAGTGCATCTGTACTAAAAAATCGATTCTACATCTAAATATAAGATTGTGAAATTTTTCCAAATTTACTGTCGTTATGGCTGTATGACAACTCCAATAACCTCAAAACGGTTAATTAGCATAAATATATGTATATAGTTCATATTTTTACGCAACTTGGTATCGAGTGCTTAGTGCATGTGTACTAAAAAATCGATTCTACACCTTATTATAAGATTGTGAAAATTTTCCAAATACACTGTCGTTATGGCTATATGACAACTCCAATAACCTTAAAAAGGCTAATTAGTATAAATATGTATAGTTCATATTTTTACGCAACTTGGTATCGATTGCTTAATGTATATGTACTACAAAATCGATTCTACACCTTAATATAAGATTGTGAAATTTTTCCAAATACACTGTCGTTATGGCTATATGATAACTGCAATAACCTCAAAACGGTTAATTAGCATAAATATACAGTGGCGGACAAAAGTCTACATACACCCCCTGTTTTCTTCGATGTGAGAGTACAAAAAGTTTTTAGAAAAATGTATTTATACAGTTTTATTCTAATATTTATTATAATAGCAATTAACTAAAAAAATCCATTATTTAACATAAAACAACAAATTTATGGAAGAAAAACTCAAAAATTGCTTTGACAAAAGTCTACATACAGTTCAAATCTCATACTTTGTACATTGTTATATTAACAGTAAGGTAACGTTAGCCTTTTTCTTTTATTTCAATATGTTTATTGTTTGATATTTATTGAATTTAGTTGTGGTTTAAACACTTTAATAGCTATAATGGCTCCGTGAAATGAAATATCAATTGATGTAAGAAATTTGGTGATAAAAGAAAGAAAAGAAAAAAAATCATTTGGTGAAATTTCTAAAATTTTAAACTTGAGTCGAGCAACAGTACAGACAATTCTAAAAAACTTTAAAAATAATGGTTCCAACGAAAATAAACCGCGCAGTGGACCCCCAAAAAAACAATCTCGTAGATACGTCAGCCTGATTCTCAACGAAGTAGATCAAAATCCAAAAGTAAATGCTGCAAATATAGCCGAACGCATAGCGAGTACGTCACAAATGAGTATCCAACCAAGAGCAATAAAAAAAACTCTAAACGATAACGGATTCCACAGTAGAACACCACGGAAGAAACCTTTTATTTCTGAAAAAATCGGAAAATTCGTTTAAAGTTCGCCAAAAAACACAAAGAAAAGGAAATGGATTTTTGGAAAAAAGTTTCATTTACAGATGATTCTAAATTCACTCTTTTTGGTAGTGATGAAAGTGCTAAAATTTGATGGAAAACTAACGCCACGCTTGAACCGAAGAACGTAGTATCAATTGTGAAGCTCGGTGGCGGCAGCGTAATGGTTTGGGCAGTTGTTGCGGCCTCTGAAGTTAGAAATTCGGACTTTATTGAAGGTGAAATGGACGGTTATAAGTATAAGTCTCTGTTGGAACATAATTTGAAGCCTTTGGTGGATAATTTAGGGCTCGGTTCCGGTTGGATATTTCAACAAGATAACGATCCGATGCATGCGGCGCAAATTGTCAAGGATTGGTTGCTTTATTATACTCCAAGTCAATTAAATACACCACCTCAAAGTCTAAATATGAATATTATTGAACATGTCTGGGAGGATTTTGGAGCGTAGAATTAGAAAGAACCAAATTTCTAGCTCTGCTCTACTCTAAGAGCGCATATTGGGACCTTGGAACAGTATTACATCTGCAGCGTTGACAAATTTTGCAGAATCAATGCCACGGCGTCTTCAAGCAGTTACAGATGCCAATGGGGACCCAACTAAATACTAAAACTACTTAATAACTAGCATTTTGTAAAGTTTTTCGCACTGAACTAAGATATTTTTGTACTGTATGTAGACTTTTGTCAACACAATATTTGAGTTTTTATTCCATAAATTTGTAGTTTTATATTAATTAACGGATTTTTTAAGTTTGTTGTTATTAGAAAGAAGATTAGAATAAAACTGTATCAACACATTTTTCTAAAAAGGTTTTTGTACTCTCACATCGAAGAAAACAGGGGGTGTATGTAGACTTTTGTCCGCCACTGTATATAGTTCATATTTTTACGCAACCTGGTATCGAGTGCTTAGTGCATGTGTACTAAAAAATCGATTCTACACCTTATTATAAGATTGTGAAATTTTTCCAAATACACTGTCGTTATGGCTATATGACAACATATGTATAGTTCATATTTTTACGCAACTTGGTATCGAGTGCTTAATGTATATGTACTAAAAAATGGATCGTACACCTTAATATAAGATTGTGAAATTTTTCCAAATACACTGTCGTTATGGCTATGTGACAACTCAAAGTGGTTAATTAGCATAAATATGTATAGTTCATATTTTTACGCAACTTGGTATAGATTGCTTAATGTATATGTACTAAAAAATGGATTCTACACCTTAATATAAGATTGTGAAATTTTTCCAAATACACTGTCGTTACGGCTATATGACATCTCCAATAACCTCAAAACGGTTAGTTAGCATAAATATGTATAGGTCATATTTTTACGCAACTTGATATCGGCTACTTAGTGCATATGCACTAAAAATTCGATTCTACACCTTATTATAAGATTGTGAAATTTTTCCAAATACACTGTCGTTACGGCTATATGAAAACTCCAATAACCTCAAAACGGCTAATTAGTATAAATTTGTATAGTTCGTATTTTTCTGCAACTTGGTATCGGTTACTTAGTGCATATGTACTAAAAAATCGATTCTACACCTAAATATAAGATTGTGAAATTTTTCCAAATACGCTGTCGTTACGGCTATATGACTACAAAATCGATTCTACACCTTAATATAAGATTGTGAAATTTTTCCAAATACACTGTCGTTATGGCTATGTGACAACTCCAATAACCTCAAAACGGTTAATTATCATAAATATGTATAGTTCATATTTTTACGCAACTTGGTATCGATTACTTAGTGCATATGTACTACAAAATCGATTCTACACCTTATTATAAGATTGTGAAATTTTTCCAAATACACTGTCGTTATGGCTATATGACAACTCCAATAACCGCGAAACAGCTAATTAGCATTAATATGTATAGTTCATATTTTTGCGCAACTTGGTATCGAGTGCGTAATGTATGTGTACTAAAAAATGGATTCTACACCTTAATATAAGATTGTGAAATTTTTCCAAATACACTGTCGTTACGGCTATATGATAACTCCAATAACCTCAAAACGGCTAATTAGTATAAATTTGTAAAGTTCGTATTTTTCCGCAACTTGGTATCGGTTACTTAGTGCATATGTACTAAAAAATCGATTCTACACCTAAATATAAGATTGTGAAATTTTTCCAAATACACTGTCGTTACGGCTATATGACTACAAAATCGATTCTACACCTTAATATAAGATTGTGAAATTTTTCCAAATACACTGTCGTTATGGCTATGTGACAACTCCAATAACCTCAAAACGGTTAATTATCATAAATATGTATAGGTCATATTTTTACGCAACTTGATATCGGCTACTTAGTGCATATGCACTAAAAAATCGATTCTACACCTTATTATAAGATTGTGAAATTTTTCCAAATACACTGTCGTTATGGCTATATGACAACTCCAATAACCTCGAAACAGCTAATTAGCATTAATATGTATAGTTCATATTTTTGCGCAACTTGGTATCGAGTGCGTAATGTATGTGTACTAAAAAATGGATTCTACACCTTAATATAAGATTGTGAAATTTTTCCAAATACACTGTCGTTATGGCTGTATGACAACTCCAATAACCTCAAAACGGTTAATTAGCATAAATATATGTATATGGTTCATATTTTTACGCAACTTGGTATCGAGTGCTTAGTGCATGTGTACTAAAAAATCGATTCTACACCTTATTATAAGATTGTGAAAATTTTCCAAATACACTGTCGTTATGGCTATATGACAACTCCATTAACATTAAAAAGGCTTATTAGTATAAATATGTAAAGTTTATATTTTTACGCAACTTGGTATCGATTGCTTAATGTATATGTACTAAAAACGACAGTGTATTTTTCCAAATACACTGTCGTTACGGCTATATGACATCTCCAAAACCTCAAAACGGTTAATTAGCATAAATATGTATAGTTCATATTTTTACGCAGCTTGGTATCGATTACTTAGTGCATATGTACTAAAAAATCCATTCTACACCTTAATATAAGATTGCGAAATTTTTCCTAATGCACTGTCGTTATAGCTATATGACATCTCCAATAAACCCAAAACACCTAATTAGCATAAATATGTTTAGTTCATATTTTTACGCAACTTGGTATCGATTGCTTAGTGCATATGTACTAAAAAATCGATTCCACACCTTAATATAAGATTGTGAAATTTTTCCAAATACACTGTCGTTATGGCTATATGACAACTCCAATAACCTTAAAACGGCTAATTTGCATATATATGTATAGTTCATATTTTTACGCATCTTGGTATAGATTGCTTAGTGCATCTGTACTAAAAAATCGATTCTACACCTTAATATAAGATTGTGAAATTTTTCCAAATACAGTGTCGTTATGGCTATATGACATCTCCAAAAACCTCAAATCGGTTAATTAGCATAAATATGTATAGTTCATATTTTTACGCAACTTGGTATCGGTTACTTAGTGCATATGTACTAAAATATCGATTCTACACCTTAATATAAGATTGTGAAATTTTTCCAAATACACTATCGTTACGGCTATATGACATCTCCAATAAACTAGAAACAGTTAATTAGCATAAATATGTATATTGCATATTTTCACGCAACTTGGTATCGATTGCTTAGTGCATGTGTACTTAAATATCGATTCTACACCTTAATATAAGATTGTGAAATTTTTCCAAACGCACTGTTGTTATGGCTATATGACAACTCCAATAACCTCAAAACAGCTAATTAGTATAAATTTTTAAAGTTCATATTTTTCTGCAACTTGGTATCGGTTACTTAGTGCATATGTACTAAAAAATCGATTCCACACCTTAATATAAGATTGTGAAATTTTTCCAAATTTACTGTCTTTATGGCTTTATGACAACTCCAATAACCTCAAAACGGTTAATTATCATAAATATGTATAGTTCATATTTTTACGCAACTTGGTATCGATTTCTTAGTGCATTTGTACTAAAAAATCGATTCTACGCCTTAATATAAGATTATGAAATTTTTCCAAATACACTATCGTTATGGCTATATGACAACTCCAATAACCTCAAAACGGTTAATTAGCATAAATATGTATAGTTCATATTTTTACGCAGCTTGGTATCGATTACTTAGTGCATATGTACTAAAAAATCCATTCTACACCTTAATATAAGATTGTGAAATTTTTCCAAATACACTATCGTTACGGCTATATGACATCTCCAATAAACTAGAAACAGTTAATTAGCATAAATATGTATATTGCATATTTTCACGCAACTTGGTATCGATTGCTTAGTGCATGTGTACTTAAATATCGATTCTACACCTTAATATAAGATTGTGAAATTTTTCCAAACGCACTGTTGTTATGGCTATATGACAACTCCAATAACCTCAAAACAGCTAATTAGTATAAATTTGTAAAGTTCATATTTTTCTGCAACTTGGTATCGGTTACTTAGTGCATATGTACTAAAAAATCGATTCCACACCTTAATATAAGATTGTGAAATTTTTCCAAATTTACTGTCGTTATGGCTATATGACAACTCCAATAACCTCAAAACGGTTAATTATCATAAATATGTATAGTTCATATTTTTACGCAACTTGGTATCGGTTACTTAGTGCATATGTACTAAAATATCGATTCTACACCTTAATATAAGATTGTGAAATTTTTCCAAATACACTGTCGTTACGGCTATATGACATCTCCAATAACCAAGAAACAGCTAATTAGCATAAATATGTATAGTTCATATTTTTACGCAACTTGGTATCGACTACTTAGTGCATATGTTATACAAAATCGATTCTACACCTTAATATAAGATTGTGAAATTTTTCCAAATACACTGTCGTTATGGCTATATGACAACTCCAATAACCTCAAAACGGTTAATTAGCATAAATATGTATACTTCATATTTTTACGCAACTTGGTATCGATCACTTAGTGCATATGTACTTAAAAAATCGATTCTACACCTTAATATAAGATTGTGAAATTTTTCCAAACGCACTCTCGTTATGGCTATATGACAACTCCAATAACCTCAAAACAGCTAGTTAGTATAAATATGTAAAGTTTATATTTTTACGCAACTTGGTATCGATTGCTTAATGTATATGTACTAAAAAATGGATTCTACACCTTAATATAAGATTGTGAAATTTTTCCAAATACACTGTCGTTACGGCTATATGACATCTCCAAAACCTCAAAACGGTTAATTAGCATAAATATGTATAGTTCATATTTTTACGCAGCTTGGTATCGATTACTTAGTGCATATGTACTAAAAAATCCATTCTACACCTTAATATAAGAATGCGTAATTTTTCCTAATGCACTGTCGTTATAGCTATATGACATCTCCAATAACCTCAAAACACCTAATTAGCATAAATATGTATAGTTCATATTTTTACGCAACTTGGTATCGATTGCTTAATGTATATATACTTAAAGATCGATTCTACACCTTAATATAAGATTGTGAAATTTTTCCAAACGCACTGTCGTTATGGCTATATGACATTTCCAATAACCGCAAAAGGCCAATAAGCATAAATATGTATAGTTCATATTTTTACGCAACTTGGTATCGGTTACTTAGTGCATATGTACTAAAAAATCGATTCTACACCTAAATATAAGATTGTGAAATTTTTCCAAATACACTGTCGTTACGGCTATATGACATCTCCAATAACCTCAAAACAGCTAATTAGCATAAATATGTATATTGCATATTTTCACGCAACTTGGTGTCGATTGCTTAGTGCATATGTACTAAAATATTGATTCTACGCCTTAATATAAGATTGTGAAATTTATCCAAATGAACTGTCGTTACGGCTATATGACATCTCCAATAACCTCAAAACAGCTAATTAGCATAAATATTTATAGTTCATATTTTTACGCAACTTGGTATCGATTGCTGAGTGCATATGTACTAAAAAATCGATTCTACGCCTTAATATAAGATTGTGAACCATTTATCCAAATAACTAGTCGTTACGGCTATATGACATCGCCAATAAACCTCGACACACAGCTAATTAGCATAAATATGTATAGTTGATATTTTTACGCATAACTTGGTATCGGTTATTAGAGCATTTGTACTAAAAAAACGATTCTACACCTTAATATAAGTTGTGTGTACATTTTTCCAAATACATCTCTCGTTACGGCTACATGACACGTCCCAATAACCTCAAAACAGCTAATTAGCATAAATATATATAGTTCATATTTTTACGCAACTTGGTATCGAGTGCTTAAAGTATATGTACTAAAAAATCGATTCTACACCTTAATATAAGATGTTCAAATAATTCCAAATACAACTGTTGTTATGGCTATATGACCATCTCCAATAACCTCAAAACGGGTAGATTAGCCTACATAAATATGTATAGGTCCACTATTTATACGCATTTTGGTTATTCGATGTGCTTGCAGCTGCCACATCCCGCTACTAAAAACACTCGGTCTATAACCTCTTATATAAGATTGTGACCTTGTTCCACAAAAACACTGTCGTTATGGCCTATATGACACAACTCCATATCACCTCAAAACGAATTAATTAGCATAAATAAATAGGACACATATTTTACGCACCTTGGTATAGATTGCTCTAGTGCATGTGTACTAACAAATGGATCTTACACCTTAATATAAGATTGGTGAAATTTTTCCAAAGACACCTGTCGTTATGGCTATATGACATCTCCAATAACCTCAAAAACAGCTCATTAGCATAACTCACGTATAGTTACATATTGTGATGCAACTTGGTATCTCTGATTTGCAGATAAGTTATATGTACTAAAAAAGGATTCTACACCTTAATATACGATTGTGAAATTTTTCCAAATGTCACTGTACGTTATGCAGCACGAACTGGACAACTCCCAATAACTCCTCCTAATAAGTGTTAATCCGCACACGCAAAATATGCCTAGTTCCTATCTTTACGCGTAACTTGGTTATCGATTCGCCTAACCTGCTATATGCCCTAAAACCACTGGATCGCCTACACCTTAATACAAGATTGTGAAATTTGTTTCCAAATACACTGTCGTTAGAACACTATGACAACTCCAATAACCTCAAAAGGGTTAATTTAGCAATAACATCATGTATTGACCAGACATTTTTACGCAACTTTGAATCGAACTTCTGCCTATCGACTAAAAAATCGGATTCTACACCTTAATATAAGATTGTGAAATTTTTCCAAATACACTGTCGTTATGGCTATATGACAACTCCAACAACCTCAAAACGGTTAATTAGCATAAATATGTATAGTTCATATTTTTACGCAACTTGGTATCGATTGCTTAGTGCATATGTACTAAAAAATCGATTCTACACCTTAATATAAGATTGTGAAATTTTTCCAAATACACTGTCGTTATGGCTATATGACATCTCCAATAACCTCAAAACGGTTAATTAGCATAAATATGTATAGTTCATATTTTTACGCAACTTGGTATCGATTTCTTAGTGCATATGTACTAAAAAATCGATTCTACACCTTAATATAAGATTGTGAAATTTTTCCAAATACACTGTCGTTATGGCTATATGACAACTCCAATAACCTCAAAACGGCTAATTAGCATAAATATGTATAGTTCATATTTTTACGCAACTTGGTATCGATTGCTTAGTGCATATGTACTAAAAAATCGATTCTACACCTTAATATAAGATTGTGAAATTTTTCCAAATACACTGTCGTTATGGCTATATGACAACTCCAATAACCTCAAAACGGCTAATTAGCATAAAAATGTATAGTTAATAATATTACGCAAATTGGTATCTATTGCTTAGTGCATATGTACTAAAAAATCGATTCTACACCTAAATATAAGATTGTGAAATTTTTCCAAATACACAGTCGTTATGGCTATATGACAACTCCAATAACCTCAAAACGGTTAATTAGCATAAATATGTATAGTTCATATTTTTACGCAACTTGGTATCGATTGCTTAGTGCATATGTACTAAAAAACGGATTCTACACCTTAATATAAGATTGTGAAATTTTTCCAAATACACTGTCGTTATGGCTATATGACAACTCCAATAACCTCAAAACGGTTAATTAGCATAAATATGTATAGTTCATATTTTTACGAAACTGGGTATCGATTGCTTAGTGCATATGTACTAAAAAATCGATTCTACACCTAAATATAAGATTGTGAAATTTTTCCAAATACACTGTCGTTATGGCTATATGACAACTCCAATAACCTCAAAACGGTTAATTAGCATAAATATGTATAGTTCATATTTTTACGCAACTTGGTATCGGTTGCTTAGTGCATATGTACTAAAAAATCGATTCTCCGTCTTAATATAAGATTGTGAAATTTTTCCAAATACACTATCGTTACGGCTATATGACATCTCCAATAACCTCAAAACAGCTAATTAGCATAAATATGTATAGTTCATATTTTTACGCAACTTGGTATCGATTGCTTAGTGCATGTGTACTAAAAAATCGATTCTACACCTTAATATAAGATTGTGAAATTTTTCCAAATACACTGTCGTTATGGCTATATGACAACTCCAATAACCTCAAAACGGTTAATTAGCATAAATATGTATAGTTCATATTTTTACGCAACTTGGTATCGATTGCTTAGTGCATATGTACTAAAAAATCGATTCTACACCTTAATATAAGATTGTGAAATTTTTCCAAATACACTGTCGTTATGGCTATATGACAACTCCAATAACCTCAAAACGGTTAATTAGCATAAATATGTATAGTTCATATTTTTACGCAACTTGGTATCGATTGCTTAGTGCATATGTACTAAAAAATCGATTCTACACCTTAATATAAGATTGTGAAATTTTTCCAAATACACTGTCGTTATGGCTATATGACAACTCCAATAACCTCAAAACGGTTAATTAGCATAAATATGTATAGTTCATATTTTTACGCAACTTGGTATCGATTGCTTAGTGCATATGTACTAAAAAATCGATTCTACACCTTAATATAAGATTGTGAAATTTTTCCAAATACACAGTTGTTATGGCTATATGACAACTCCAATAACCTCAAAACGGTTAATTAGCATAAATATGTATAGTACATATTTTTACGCAACTTTGTATCGATTGCTTAGTGCATATGTACTAAAAAATCGATTCTACACCTTAATATAAGATTGTGAAATTTTTCCAAATACACTGTCGTTATGGCTATATGACAACTCCAATAACCTCAAAACGGTTAATTAGCATAAATATGTATAGTTCATATTTTTACGCAACTTGGTATCGATTGCATAGTTCATATGTACTAAAAAATCGATTCTACACCTTAATATAATATTGTGAAATTTTTCCAAATACACTGTCGTTATGGCTATATGACAACTCCAATAACCTCAAAACGGTTAATTAGCATAAATATGTATAGTTCATATTTTTACGCAACTTGGTATCGATTGCTTAGTGCATATGAACTAAAAAATCGATTCTACACCTTAATATAAGATTGTGAAATTTTTCCAAATACACTGTCGTTATGGCTATATGACATCTCCAATAACCTCAAAACGGTTAATTAGCATAAATATGTATAGTTCATATTTTTACGCAACTTGGTATAGATTGCTTAGTGCATATGTACTAAAAAATCGATTCTACACCTTAATATAAGATTGTGAAATTTTTCCAAATACACTGTCGTTATGGCTATATGACAACTCCAATAACCTCAAAACGGTTAATTAGCATAAATATGTATAGTTCATATTTTTACGCAACTTGGTATAGATTGCTTAGTGCATATGTACTAAAAAATCGATTCTACACCTTAATATAAGATTGTGAAATTTTTCCAAATACACTGTCGTTATGGCTATATGACAACTCTAATAACCTCAAAACAGCTAATTAGCATAAATATGTATAGTTCATATTTTCACGCAACTTGGTATCGATTGCTTAGTGCATGTGTACTAAAAAATGGATTCTACACCTTAATATAAGATTGTGAAATTTTTCCAAATACACTGTCGTTATGGCTATATGACAACTCCAATAACCTCAAAACGGTTAATTAGCATAAATATGTATAGTTCATATTTTTACGCAACTTGGTATCGATTGCTTAGTGCATATGTACTAAAAAATCGATTCTACACCTTAATATAAGATTGTGAAATTTTTCCAAATACACTGTCGTTATGGCTATATGACAACTCCAATAACCTCAAAACGGTTAATTAGCATAAATATGTATAGTTCATATTTTTACGCAACTTGGTATAGATTGCTAAGTGCATATGTACTAAAAAATGGATTCTACACCTTAATATAAGATTGTGAAATTTTTCCAAATACACTGTCGTTATGGCTATATGACAACTCCAATAACCTCAAAACGGTTAATTAGCATAAATATGTATAGTTCATATTTTTACGCAACTTGGTATCGATTGCTTAGTGCATATGTACTAAAAAATCGATTCTACACCTTAATATAAGATTGTGAAATTTTTCCAAATACACTGTCGTTATGGCTATATGACAACTCCAATAACCTCAAAACGGTTAATTAGTATAAATATGTATAGTTCATATTTTTACGCAACTTTGGATCGGTTACTCAGTGCATATGTACTTAAAAAATCGATTCTACACCTTAATATAAGATTGTGAAATTTTTCCAAATACACTGTCGTTATGGCTATATGACAACTCCAATAACCTCAAAACGGTTAATTAGCATAAATATGTATAGTTCATATTTTTACGCATCTTGGTATCGATTGCTTAGTGCATATGTACTAAAAAATCGATTCTACACCTTAATATAAGATTGTGAAATTTTTCCAAATACACTGTCGTTATGGCTATATGACAACTCCAATAACCTCAAAACGGTTAATTAGCATAAATATGTATAGTTCATATTTTTACGCAACTTGGTATCGATTGCTTAGTGCATATGTACTAAAAAATCGATTCTACACCTTAATATAAGATTGTGAAATTTTTCCAAATACACTGTCGTTATGGCTATATGACAACTCCAATAACCTCAAAACAGCTAATTAGCATAAATATGTATAGTTCATATTTTTACGCAACTTGGTATCGATTGCTAAGTGCATATGTACTAAAAAATCGATTCTACACCTTAATATAAGATTGTGAAATTTTTCCAAATACACTGTCGTTATGGCTATATGACAACTCCAATAACCTCAAAACGGTTAATTATCATAAATATGTATAGTTCATATTTTTACGCAACGTGGTATCGAGTGCTTAGTGAATCTGTACCAAAAAATCAATTCTACACCTTAATATAAGGTTGCGAAATTTTTCCAAATACACTGTCGTTTTGGCTATATGACAACTCCAATAACCTCAAAACGGTTAATTAGCATAAATATGTATAGTTCATATTTTGACGCAACGTGATATCGATTGCTTAGTGCATATGTACTAAAAAATCGATTCTACACCTTAATATAAGTTTGTGAAATTTTTCCTAATGCACCGTCGTTATGGCTATATGACAAGTCCAATAACCTCAAAACGGTTAATTAGCATAAATATGTAAAGTTCATATTTTTACGCAACTTGGTATCGATTGCTTAGTCCATATGTACTAAAAAATCGATTCTACACCTTAATATAAGTTTGCGAAAATTTTCCAAATACACTGTCGTTACAATGACTCCAATAACCTCAAAACGGTTAATTGGCATAAATATGTATAGTTCATATTTTTGCGCAACTTGGTATAGATTGCTTAGTGCATCTGTACTAAAAAATCGATTCTGCACCTTAATATAAGATTGTGAAATTTTTCCAAATACACTGTCGTTATGGCTATATGACAACTCCAATAACCTCAAAACGGTTAATTAGCATAAATATATATAGTTCATATTTTAACGCAACTTGGTGTCGATTTCTTAGTGCATATGTACTAAAAATTCGATTCTACACCTTAATATAAGATTGTGAAATTTTTCCAAATACACTGTCGTTATGGCTATATGACAACTCCAATAACCTCAAAACGGTTAATTAGCATAAATATGTATAGTTCATATTTTTACGCAAATTGGTTTCGATTGCTTAGTGCATATGTACTAAAAAATCGATTCTACACCTTAATATAAGATTGTGAAATTTTTCCAAATACACTGTCGTTATGGCTATATGACAACTCCAATAACCTCAAAACGGTTAATTAGCATAAATATGTATAGTTCATATTTTTACGCAAATTGGTTTCGATTGCTTAGTGCATATGTACTAAAAAATCGATTCTACACCTTAATATAAGATTGTGAAATTTTTCCAAATACACTGTCGTTATGGCTATATGACAACTCCAATAACCTCAAAACAGCTAATTAGCATAAATATGTTTAGTAAATATTTTTACGCAGCTTGGTGTCGATTGCTAAGTGCATATGTACTAAAAAATCGATTCTACACCTTAATATAAGATTGTGAAATTTTTCCAAATACACTGTCGTTATGGCTATATGACATCTCCAATAACCTCAAAACGGTTAATTAGCATAAATATGTATAGTTCATATTTTTACGCAACTTGGTATCGATTGCTTAGTGCATATGTTCTAAAAAATCGATTCTACACCTTAATATAAGATTGTGAAATTTTTCCAAATACACTGTCGTTATGGCTATATGACATCTCCAATAACCTCAAAACGGTTAATTAGCATAAATATGTATAGTTCATATTTTTACGCAACTTGGTATCGATTGCTTAATGTATATGTACTAAACAATGGATTCTACACCTTAATATAAGATTGTGAAATTTTTCCAAATACACTGTCGTTATGGCTATATGACAACTCCAATAAACTCAAAACGGCTAATAAGCACAAATATGTATAGTTTATATTTTTACGCAACTTGGTATAGATTGCTTAGTGCATATGTACTAAAAAATCGATTCTACGCCTTAATATAAGATTGTGAATTTTTTCCAAATAAACTGTCGCTATGGCTATATGACAACTCCAATAACCTCAAAACGGTTAATTAGCATAAATATGTATAGTTCATATTTTTACGCAACTTGGTATCGATTGCTTAGTGCATATGTACTACAAAATCGATTCTACACCTTAATATAAGATTGTGAAATTTTTCCAAATACACTGTCGTTATGGCTATATGACAACTCCAATAACCTCAAAACGGTTAATTGGCATAAATATGTATAGTTCATATTTTTACGCAACTTGGTATCGATTGCTTAGTGCATATGTACTAAAAAATCGATTCTACACCTAAATATAAGATTGTGAAATTTTTCCAAATACACTGTCGTTATGGCTATATGACAACTCCAATAACCTCAAAACGGTTAATTAGCATAAATATGTATAGTTCATATTTTTACGCAACTTGGTATCGATTGCTTAGTGCATGTGTACTAAAATATCGATTCTACACCTTAATATAAGATTGTGAAATTTTTCCAAATACACTGTCGTTATGGCTATATGACAACTCCAATAACCTCAAAACGGTTAATTAGCATAAATATGTATAGTTCATATTTTTACGCAACTTGGTATAGATTGCTAAGTGCATATGTACTAAAAAATCGATTCTACACCTTAATATAAGATTGTGAAATTTTTCCAAATACACTGTCGTTATGGCTATATGACAACTCCAATAACCTCAAAACGGTTAATTAGCATAAATATGTAAAGTTCATATTTTTACGCAACTTGGTATCGATTGCTTAGTGCATATGTACTAAAAAATCGATTCTACACCTTAATATTAGATTGTGAAATTTTTCCAAATACACTGTCGTTATGGCTATATGACAACTCCAATAACCTCAAAACGGTTATTTAGCATAAATATGTATAGTTCATATTTTTACGCAACTTGGTATCGATTGCTTAGTGCATATGTACTAAAAAATCGATTCTACACCTTAATATAAGATTGTGAAATTTTTCCAAATACACTGTCGTTATGGCTATATGACAACTCCAATAACCTCAAAACGGTTAATTAGCATAAATATGTATAGTTCATATTTTTACGCAACTTGGTATCGATTGCTTAGTGCATATGTACTAAAAAATCGATTCTACACCTTAATGTAAGATTGTGAAATTTTTCCAAATACACTGTCGTTATGGCTATATGACAACTCCAATAACCTCTAAACGGTTAATTAGCATAAATATGTATAGTTCATATTTTTACGCAACTAGGTATCGATTACTTAGTGAATTTGTACTAAAAAATCGATTCTACACCTTAATATAAGATTGTGAAATTTTTCCAAATACACTGTCGTTATGGCTATATGACAACTCCAATAACCTCAAAACAGCTAATTAGCATAAATATGTATAGTTCATATTTTTACGCAACTTGGTATCGATTGTTTAGTGCATATGTACTACAACACAGATTCTACACCTTAATATAAGATTGTGAAATTTTTCCAAATTCACTGTCGTTATGGCTATATGACAACTCCAATAACCTCAAAACGGTTAATTAGCATAAATATGTATAGTTCATATTTTTACGCAACTTGGTATCGATTGCTTGGTGCATATGTACTAAAAAATCGATTCTACACCTTAATATAAGATTGTGAAATTTTTCCAAATACACTGTCGTTATGGCTATATGACAACTCCAATAACCTCAAAACGGTTAATTAGCATAAATATGTATAGTTCATATTTTTACGCAACTTGGTATCGATTGCGTAGTGCATATGTACTAAAAAATCGATTCTACACCTTAATATAAGATTGTGAAATTTTTCCAAATACACTGTCGTTATGGCTATATGACATCTCCAATAACCTCAAAACGGTTAATTAGCATAAATATGTATAGTTCATATTTTTACGCAACTTGGTATCGATTTCTTAGTGCATATGTACAACAAAATCGATTCTACACCTTAATATAAGATTGTGAAATTTTTCCAAATACACTGTCGTTATGGCTATATGACATCTCCAATAACCTCAAAACGGTTAATTAGCATAAATATGTATAGTTCATATTTTTACGCAACTTGGTATCGATTGCTTAGTGCATATGTACAACAAAATCGATTCTACACCTTAATATAAGATTGTGAAATTTTCCCAAATTCACTGTCGTTATGGCTGTATGACATCTCCAATAACGTCAAAACGGCTAATTAGCATAAATATATATAGTTCATATTTTTACGCAACTTGGTATCGATTGCTTAGTGCATATGTACTAAAAAATGGATTCTACACCTTAATATAAGATTGTGAAATTTTTCCAAATACACTGTCGTTATGGCTATATGACAACTCCAATAACCTCAAAACGGTTAATTAGCATAAATATGTATAGTTCATATTTTTACGCAACTTGGTATCGATTACTTAGTGCATATGTACTAAAAAATCGATTCTACACCTTAATATAAGATTGTGAAATTTTTCCAAATACACTGTCGTTATGGCTATATGAGAACTCCAATAACCTCAAAACGGTTAATTAGCATACATATGTATAGTTCATATTTTTGCGCAACTTGGTATCGATTGCTTAGTGCACTTGTACTAAAAAATCGATTCTACACCTTAATATAAGATTGTGAAATTTTTCCAAATTTACTGTCGTTATGGCTATATGACAACTCCAATAACCTCAAAACGGTTAATTAGCATAAAAAATCGATTCTACACCTTAATATAAGATTGTGAAATTTTTCCAAATACACTGTCGTTATGGCTATATGACAACTCCAATAACCTCAAAACGGTTAATTAGCATAAATATGTATAGTTCATATTTTTACGCAACTTGGTATCGATTGCTTAGTGCATATGTTCTAAAAATTCGATTCTACACCTTAACATAAGATTGTCAAATTTTTCCAAATACACTGTCGTTATGGTTTTATAACAACTCCAATAACCTCTAAACGGTTAATTAGCATAAATATGTATAGTTCATATTTTTACGCAACTTGGTATAGATTGCTTAGTGCATATGTACTAAAAAATCGATTCTACACCTTAATATAAGATTGTGAAATTTTTCCAAATACACTGTCGTTATGGCTATATGACAACTCCAATAACCTCAAAACGGTTAATTAGCATAAATATGTATAGTTCATATTTTTACGCAACTTGGTATCGATTGCTTAGTGCATATGTACTAAAAAATCGATTCTACACCTTAATATAAGATTGTGAAATTTTTCCAAATACACTGTCGTTATGGCTATATGACAACTCCAATAACCTCAAAACGGTTAATTAGCATAAATATGTATAGTTCATATTTTTACGCAACTTGGTATCGATTGCTTAGTGCATATGTACTAAAAAATCGATTCTACACCTTAATATAAGATTGTGAAATTTTTCCAAATACACTGTCGTTATGGCTATATGACAACTCCAATAACCTCAAAACGGTTAATTAGCATAAATATGTATAGTTCATATTTTTACGCAACTTGGTATCGATTGCTTAGTGCATATGTACTAAAAAATCGATTCTACACCATAATATAAGATTGTGAAATTTTTCCAAATACACTGTCGTTATGGCTATATGACAACTCCAATAACCTCAAAACGGTTAATTAGCATAAATATGTATAGTTCATATTTTTACGCAACTTGGTATCGGTTACTTAGTGCATATGTACTAAAAAATGGATTCTACACCTTAATATAAGATTGTGAAATTTTTTCAAACGCACTGTCGTTATGGCTATATGACAACTCCAATAACCTCAAAACGGCTTATTAGCATAAATATGTATAGTTCATATTTTTACGCAACTTGATATCGGCTACTTAGTGCATATGTACTAAAAAATCGATTCTCCGCCTTAATATAAGATTGTGAAATTTTTCCAAATACACTGTCGTTATGGCTATATGAGAACTCCAATAACCTCAAAACGGTTAATTAGCATAAATATGTATAGTTCATATTTTTACGCAGCTTGGTATAGATTGCATCTGTACTAAAAAATGGATTCTACACCTTAATATAAGATTGTGAAATTTTTCCAAATACACTGTCGTTATGGCTATATGACAACTCCAATAACCTCAAAACGGTTAATTAGCATAAATATGTATAGTTCATATTTTTACGCAACTTGGTATCGAGTGCTTAGTGCATATGTACTACAAAATCGATTCTACACCTTAATATAAGATTGTGAAATTTTTCCAAATACACTGTCGTTATGGCTATATGACATCTCCAATAACCTCAAAACGGTTAATTAGCATAAATATGTATAGTTCATATTTTTACGCAACTTGGTATCGATTGCTTAGTGCATATGTACTAAAAAATCGATTCTACAGCTTAATATAAGATTGTGAAATTTTTCCAAATACACTGTCGTTATGGCTATATGACAACTCCAATAACCTCAAAACGGTTAATTAGCATAAATATGTATAGTTCATATTTTTACGCAACTTGGTATCGATTGCTTAGTGCATATGTACTAAAAAATCGATTCTACACCTTAATATAAGATTGTGAAATTTTTCCAAATACACTGTCGTTATGGCTATATGACAACTCCAATAACCTCAAAACGGTTAATTAGCATAAATATGTATAGTTCATATTTTTACGCAACTTGGTATCGATTGCTTAGTGCATATGTACTAAAAAATCGATTCTACACCTTAATATAAGATTGTGAAATTTTTCCAAATACACTGTCGTTACGGATATATGACATCTCCAATAACCTCAAAACAGCTAATTAGCATAAATATGTATAGTTCATATTTTTACGCAACTTGGTATCGATTGCTTAGTGCATATGTAATAAAAAATCGATTCTACACCTTAATATAAGATTGTGAAATTTTTCCAAATACACTGTCGTTATGGCTATATGACAACTCCAATAACCTCAAAACGGTTAATTAGCATAAATATGTATAGTTCATATTTTTACGCAACTTGGTATCGATTGCTTAGTGCATATGTACTAAAAAATCGATTCTACACCTAAATATAAGATTGTGAAATTTTTCCAAATACACTGTCGTTATGGCTATATGACAACTCCAATAACCTCAAAACGGTTAATTAGCATAAATATGTATAGTTCATATTTTTACGCAACTGGGTATCGATTGCTTAGTGCATATGTACTAAAAAATCGATTCTACACCTTAATATAAGATTGTGAAATTTTTCCAAATACACTGTCGTTATGGCTATATGACAACTCCAATAACCTCAAAACGGTTAATTAGCATAAATATGTATAGTTCATATTTTTACGCAACTTGGTATCGATTGCTTAGTGAATATGTACTAAAAAATCGATTCTACACCTTAATATAAGATTGTGAAATTTTTCCAAATACACTGTCGTTATGGCTATATGACAACTCCAATAACCTCAAAACAACTAATTAGTATAAATATGTATAGTTCATATTTTTACGCAACTTGGTATCGATTGCTTAGTGCATATGTACTACAAAACAGATTCTACACCTTAATATAAGATTGTGAAATTTTTCCAAATACACTGTCGTTATGGCTATATGACATACCAATATGTATAGTTCATATTTTTACGCAACTTGGTATCGATTGCTTAGTGCATATGTACTACAAAACAGATTCTACACCTTAATATAAGATTGTGAAATTTTTCCAAATACACTGTCGTTATGGCTGTATGACAACTCCAATAACCTCAAAACGGTTAATTAGCATAAATATATATAGTTCATATTTTTACGCAACTTGGTATAGATTGCTTAGTGAATATGTACTAAAAAATCGATTCTACACCTTAATATAAGATTGTGAAATTTTTCCAAATACACTGTCGTTATGGCTATATGACAACTCCAATAACCTCAAAAGCGTTAATTAGCATAAATATGTATAGTTCATATTTTAACGCAACTTGGTATCGAGTGCTTAGTGCATATGTACTAAAAAATCGATTCCACACCTTAATATAAGATTGTGAAATTTTTCCAAATACACTGTCGTTATGGCTATATGACAACTCCAATAACCTCAAAACGGTTAATTAGCATAAATATGTATAGTTCATATTTTTACGCAACTTGGTATCGATTGCTTAGTGCATATGTACTAAAAAATCGATTCTACACCTTAATATAAGATTGTGAAATTTTTCCAAATACACTGTCGTTACGGCTATATGATAACTCCAAAAACCTTAAAACAGCTAATTAGCATAAATATGTATAGTTCATATTTTGACGCAACTTGGTATCGTTTGCTTAGTGCATGTGTACTAAAAAAAGGATTCTACACCTTAATATAAGATTGTGAAATTTTTCCAAATACACTGTCGTTATGGCTATATGACAACTCCAATAACCTCAAAACGGTTAATTAGCATAAATATGTATAGTTCATATTTTTACGCAACTTGGTATAGATTGCTTAGTGCATATGTACTAAACAATCGATTCTACACCTTAATATAAGATTGTGAAATTTTTCCAAATACACTGTCGTTATGGCTATATGACATCTCCAATAACCTCAAAACAGCTAATTAGCATAAATATGTATAGTTCATATTTTTACGCAACTTGGTATCGATTGCTTAGTGCATATGTACTAAAAAATCGATTCTACACCTTAATATAAGATTGTGAATTTTTTCCAAATACACTGTCGTTATGGCTATATGACAACTCCAATAACCTCAAAACGGTTAATTAGCATAAATATGTATAGTTCATATTTTTACGCAACTTGGTATAGATTGCTTAGTGCATATGTACTAAAAAATCGATTCTACACCTTAATATAAGATTGTGAAATTTTTCCAAATACACTGTCGTTATGGCTATATGACAACTCCAATAACCTCAAAACGGTTAATTAGCATAAATATGTATAGTTCATATTTTTACGCAACTTGGTATCGATTCCTTAGTGCATATGGACTAAAAAATCGATTCTACACCTTAATATAAGATTGTGAAATTTTTCCAAATACACTGTCGTTATGGCTATATGACAACTCCAATAACCTCAAAACGGTTAATTAGCATAAATATGTATAGTTCATATTTTTACGCAAATTGGTATCGATTGCTTAGTGCATATGTACTAAAAAATCGATTCTACACCTTAATATAAGATTGTCAAATATTTCCAAATACACTGTCGTTATGGCTATATGACATCTGCAGAAACCTCAAAACAGCTAATTAGCATAAATATGTATAGTTCATATTTTTACGCAACTGGGTATCGGTTACTTAGTGCATATGTACTAAAAAATCGATTCTACGCCTTAATATAAGATTGTGAAATTTTTCCAAATACACTGTCGTTATGGCTATATGACAACTCCAATAATCTCAAAACGGTTAATTAGCATAAATATGTATAGTTCATATTTTGACGCGACTTGGTATCGATTGCGTAGTGCATGTGTACTAAAAAATCGATTCTACACCTTAATATAAGATTGTCAAATTTTTCCAAATACACTGTCGTTATGGCTATATGACATCTCCAATAACTTCAAAACAGCTAATTAGCATAAATATGTATAGTTCATATTTTTACGCAACTTGGTATCGATTGCTTAGTGCACGTGTACTAAAAAATCGATTCTACACCTTAATATAAGATTGTGAAATTTTTCCAAATACACTGTCGTTATGGCTATATGACATCTCCAATAACCTCAAAACAGCTAATTAGCATAAATATGTATAGTTCATATTTTTACGCAACTTGGTATCGATTGCTTAGTGCATATGTACTAAAAAATCGATTCTACACCTTAATATAAGATTGTGAAATTTTTCCAAATACACTGTCGTTATGGCTATATGACAACTCCAATAACCTCAAAACGGTTAATTAGCATAAATATGTATAGTTCATATTTTTACGCAACTTGGTATCGATTGCTTAGTGCATGTGTACTAAAATATCGATTCTACACCTTAATATAAGATTGTGAAATTTTTCCAAATACACTGTCGTTATGGCTATATGACAACTCCAATAACCTCAAAACGGCTAATAAGCATAAATATGTATAGTTCATATTTTTACGCAACTTGGTATCGATTGCTTAGTGCATATGTACTAAAAAATCGATTCTACACCTTAATATAAGATTGTGAAATTTTTCCAAATACACTGTCGTTATGGCTATATGACAACTCCAATAACCTCAAAACGGTTAATTAGCATAAATATGTATAGTTCATATTTTTACGCAACTTGGTATCGATTTCTTAGTGCATATGTACTAAAAAATCGATTCTACACCTTAATATAAGATTGTGAAATTTTTCCAAATACACTGTCGTTATGGCTATATGACAACTCCAATAACCTCAAAACGGTTAATTTGCATATATATGTATAGTTCATATTTTTACGCAACTTGGTATCGGTTACTTAGTGCATATGTACTAAAAAATCGATTCTACACCTTAATATAAGATTGTGTAATTTTTGGAAATACACTGTCGTTATGGCTATATGACAACTCCAATAACCTCAAAACAGCTAATTAGCATAAATATGTATAGTTCATATTTTTACGCACCTCGGTGCCGATAGCAACGGGCATATGTACTGAAAAATCGCTTCTACACCTGACTATAAGAATGGGAAATTTTTCCAAATACACTGTCGTTATGGCTGATGAACAACTCCAATAACCTCAAAACTGTTAATTAGCATTAAATATGTATAGTTCATATTTTTACGCAACGTGAGTATCCCCTCCGATTAAACTTAGTGCATATGTACTACAAAAATCGATTCTTACACCTTAATATAAGATTGTGAAAATTTTTCCAAATACACTGTCGTTATGGCTATATGACAACTCCAATACACCGACAAACGGTTAATTAGCATAAAATAGTATAGTTCATTATTCTTTACGCAATTTGGTATCGATTGCTTAGTGCCGTATGTACTAAAAAAATGGATTCTACACCTTTAATATAAGATTTGTGAAATTTTTCCAAAATACCACTGTCGTTACGGGCTATATGACATACACTCCAATAACCCTCAAAACAGCTAATTAGCATAAATATGTATAGTAATATTTTTAACGCAACTTGGTATCGATTGCCCTAATGGATATGTACTAAAAAATCGATTCTACACCTTAATATAAGACATTGTGAAATTTTTCCAAATACACCTGTCGTTACGGCTATATGACATCTCCAATAACTCCACAAACAGCTTAATTAGCATAAATATGTATAGTTCGTATTTTTACGCAGCTTGGTATAGATTGCTTAGTGCATGTGTACTAAAATATCGATTCTACACCTTAATATAAGATTGTGAAATTTTTCCAAATACACTGTCGTTACGGCTATATGACAACTCCAATAACCTTAAAACGGTTAATTAGCATAAATAAGTATAGTTCATATTTTTACGCAACTTGGTATAGATTGCTTAGTGCATGTGTACTAAAATATCGATTCTACGCCTTAATATAAGATTGTGAAATTTTTCCAAATACACTGTCGTTATGGCTATATGACAACTCCAATAACCTCAAAACGGTTAATTAGCATAAATATGTATAGTTCATATTTTTACGCAACTTGGTATAGATTGCTTAGTGCATCTGTACTAAAAAATCGATTCTACACCTTAATATAAGATTGTGAAATTTTTCCAAATACACTGTCGTTATGGCTATATGACAAACCAAATAACCTCAAAACGGTTAATTAGCATAAATATGTTTAGTTCATATTTTTACTCAAATTGGTATCTAGAACTGAGTTCATATGTACTAAAAAATCGATTCTACGCCTTAATATAAGATTGTGAAATTTTTCCAAATACACTGTCGTTATGGCTATATGACAACTCCAATAACCTCAAAACGGTTAATTAGCATAAATATGTATAGTTCATATTTTTACGCAACTTGGTATCGGTTACTTAGTGCATATGTACTTAAAAATCGTTCTACACCGTAATATAAGATTGTGAAATTTTTCCAAATACACTGTCGTTATGGCTATATGACAACTCCAATAACCTCAAAACAGTTAATTAGCAATAAATATGTATAGTTCATATTTTTACGCAACTTGGTATCGGTTACCTAGTGCATCTGTACTAAAAAATGGATTCTACACCTTAATATAAGATTGTGAAATTTTTCCAAATACGCTGTCGATATGGCTATATGACAACTCCAATAACCTCAAAACGGTTAATTAGCATAAATATGTATAGTTCATATTTTTAAGCAACTTGGTTTCGATTGCTTAGTGCATCTGTACTAAAAAATCGATTCTACACCTTAATATAAGATTGTGAAATTTTTCCAAATACACTGTCGTTATGGCTATATGACAGCTCCAATAACCTCAAAACGGTTAATTAGCATAAATATGTATAGTTCATATTTTTAAGCAACTTGGTTTCGATTGCTTAGTGCATCTGTACTAAAAAATCGATTCTACGCCTTAATATAAGATTGTGAATTTTTTCCAAATACACTGTCGTTACGGCTATATGACATCTCCAATAACCTCAAAACATCTAATTAGCATAAATATGTAGAGTTCATATTTTTACGCAACTTGGTATCGATTGCTAAGTGCATATGTACTAAAAAATCGATTCTACGCCTTAATATAAGATTGTGTAATTTTTCCAAATACACTGTCGTTATGGCTATATGACATCTCCAATAACCTCAAAACGGTTAATTAGCATAAATATGTATAGTTCATATTTTTACGCAACTTGGTATCGATTGCTTAGTGCATATGTACTAAAAAATCGATTCTACGCCTTAATATAAGATTGTGAAATTTTTCCAAATACACTGTCGTTACGGCTATATGACAACTCCAATAACCTCAAAACGGTTAATTAGCATAAATATGTATAGTTCATATTTTTACGCAACTTGGTATCGATTGCTTAGTGCATATGTACTAAAAAATCGATTCTACACCTTAATATAAGATTGTGAAATTTTTCCAAATACACTGTCGTTATGGCTATATGACAACTCCAATAACCTCAAAACGGTTAATTAGCATAAATATGTATAGTTCATATTTTTACGCAACTTGGTATCGATTACTTAGTGCATATGTACTAAAAAATCGATTCTACACCTTAATATAAGATTGTGAAATTTTTCCAAATACACTGTCGTTATGGCTATATGACAACTCCAATAACCTCAAAACGGTTAATTAGCATAAATATGTATAGTTCATATTTTTACGCAACTTGGTATAGATTGCTTAGTGCATCTGTACTAAAAAATCGATTCTACACCTTAATATAAGATTGTGAAATTTTTCCAAATACACTGTCGTTATGGCTATATGACATCTCCAATAACCTCAAAACGGTTAATTAGCATAAATATGTATAGTTCATATTTTTACGCAACTTGGTATCGATTGCTTAGTGCATATGTACTAAAAAATCGATTCTACACCTTAATATAAGATTGTGAAATTTTTCCAAATACACTGTCGTTATGGCTATATGACAACTCCAATAACCTCAAAACGGCTAATTAGCATAAATATGTATAGTTCATATTTTTACGCAACTTGGTATCGGTTGCTTAGTGCATATGTACTAAAAAATCGATTCTACACCTTAATATAAGATTGTGAAATTTTTCCAAATACACTGTCGTTATGGCTATATGACATCTCCAATAACCTCAAAACGGTTAATTAGCATAAATATGTATAGTTCATATTTTTACGCAACTTGGTATCGTTTGCTTAGTGCATATGTACTAAAAAATCGATTCTACACCTTAATATAAGATTGTGAAATTTTTCCAAATACACTGTCGTTATGGCTATATGACAACTCTAATAACCTCAAAACAGCTAATTAGCATAAATATGTATAGTTCATATTTTTACGCAACTTGGTATAGATTGCTTAGTGCATATGTACTAAAAAATCGATTCTACACCTTAATATAAGATTGTGAAATTTTTCCAAATACACTGTCGTTATGGCTATATGACAACTCCAATAACCTCAAAACGGTTAATTAGCATAAATATGTATAGTTCATATTTTACGCAAACTGGTATCGGTTACTTAGTGCATATGTACTAAAAAATCGATTCTACACCTTAATATAAGATTGTGAAATTTTTCCAAATGCACTGTCGTTATGGCTATGTGACATCTCCAATAACCTCAAAACAGCTAATTAGCATAAATATATATAGTTCATATTTTTACGCAACTTGGTATCGGTTACTTAGTGCATACGTACTAAAAAATCGATTCTACACCTTAATATAAGATTGTGAAATTTTTCCAAATACACTGTCGTTATGGCTATATGACATCTCCAATAACCTCAAAACGGTTAATTAGCATAAATATGTATAGTTCATATTTTTACGCAACTTGGTATCGGTTACTTAGTGCATATGTACTAAAAAATCGATTCTACACCTTAATATAAGATTGTGAAATTTTTCCAAATACACTGTCGTTATGGCTATATGACAACTCCAATAACCTCAAAACGGTTAATTAGCATAAATATGTATAGTTCATATTTTTACGCAACTTGGTATCGATTGCTTAGTGCATATGTACTAAAAAATGGATTCTACACCTTAATATAAGATTGTGAAATTTTTCCAAATACACTGTCGTTATGGCTATATGACAACTCCAATAACCTCAAAACAGCTAATTAGTATAAATATGTATAGTTCATATTTTTACGCAACTTGGTATCTATTGCGTAGTGCATATGTACTAAAAAATGGATTCTACACCTTAATATAAGATTGTGAAATTTTTCCAAATACACTGTCGTTATGGCTATATGACAACTCCAATAACCTCAAAACGGTTAATTAGCATAAATATGTATAGTTCATATTTTTACGCAACTTGGTATCGATTACTTAGTGCATATGTACTAAAAAATCGATTCTACACCTTAATATAAGATTGTGAAATTTTTCCAAATACACTGTCGTTACGGCTATATGACAACTCCAATAACCTCAAAACGGTTAATTAGCATAAATATGTATAGTTCATATTTTTACGCAACTTGGTATAGATTGCTTAGTGCATCTGTACTAAAAAATCGATTCTACACCTTAATATAAGATTGTGAAATTTTTCCAAATACACTGTCGTTATGGCTATATGACAACTCCAATATCCCCTATACAGCTAATTAGCATAAATATGTATAGTTCATATTTTACGCAACTGGTATCGGGTTAGTGCATATGTACTAAAAAAATCGATTCTACACCTTAATATAAGATGTGAAATTTTTCCAAATACACTGTTGTTATGGCTATATGACATCTCCAATAACCTCAAAACGGTTAATAAGCATAAATATGTATAGTTCATATTTTTTACGCAACTTGGTATAGATTGCTTAGTGCATCTGTACTAAAAAATCGATTCTACACCTAAATATAAGATTGTGAAATTTTTCCAAATACACTGTCGTGTTATGGCTATATGACAACTCCAATAACCTCAAAACAGCCTAATTAGCATAAATATGTATAGTTCATATTTTTACGCAACTTGGTATCGATACTTAGTGTATATGTACTAAAAAATGGATTCTACACCTTAATATAAGGTTGTGAAATTTTTCCAAATACTCTGTCGTTGTGGCTATATGACAACTCCAATAACCTCAAAAAGGCTAATTAGCATAAATATGTATAGTTCATATTTTTACGCAACTTGGTATCGGTTACTTAGTGCATATGTACTAAAAAATCGATTCCACACCTTAATATAAGATTGTAAAATTTTTCCAAATACACTGTCGTTATGGCTATATGTAAACTCCAATAACCTCAAAACGGTTAATTAGCATAAATATGTATAGTTCATATTTTTACGCAACTTGGTATAGATTGCTTAGTGCATATGTACTAAAAAATCGATTCTACACCTTAATATAAGATTGTGAAATTTTTCCAAATACACTGTCGTTATGGCTATATGACAACTCCAATAACCTCAAAACGGTTAATTAGCATAAATATGTATAGTTCATATTTTTACGCAACTTGGTATCGAGATTGCTTAGTGCATATGTACTAAAAAATCGATTCTAAACGCCTTAATATAAGATTGTGAAATTTTTCCAAAATACACTGTCGTTACGGCTATATGACAACTCCAATAACCTCAAAAACAGCTAATTAGCATAAATATGTATAAGTTATGTATATTTTTACGCAACTTGGTATCGATTGCTTAGTATATGTACTAAAAAATCGATTCTACTTCCTTATCCCAAATCACCCTGGTTGGTTGCCATATGGCAACCGCTCGATCGCCTGTGCTTAATATGTCCACAAAAATTCCCAAAGGAACTTGCTATGTATGACCGTTATCTGTTAGCACGTGTCCTGTTGCTCGTAATTGATCGCGCTTTCGGGCAGCATTCATTTGCTCGTTAGTTTGTATTTGGTGCGTAGTAGTCGTGAGTTGCATTGCAAAGTGTATACAAATATGTCCGGAGTGGGGAAAGAAAAAAACGTGAAATTAAAAAAGTAAGTTATGATCTAAGATATCCGAAGATTCGCTGCGGGTCGAGCCTATGATAGGTTGTGTTTTTTTGTGTAAGTTGATTGGAATAATAAAAATAACTCCGTGATCAATAGATTTTTTTTTGCTTAAAAAAAGATAGTTGAATGCGATTTTAATGCGTTTTTTTTTGCATTTTTCCTGTGCATTGTGTTCCATAATGTGCAAACGCACAGGCAGGTCTTAGGACCCACTGGAATATCTAACGTTGCAAGACAAGCTTTGGAATTTTTTAGAGGAAATTGTGCTTCTTGATGATTGAAAACGAGTTTTTGTTCCTCCTACTAATAATTCCAGGCGCGTCTACATCGAGCCACCTTATCAGTGATAGCAGGATGTAAAGTGGGGAAGATGAATGGCGAGGATGAAGGTGGAGGTCAGGAGTTAACGGACTAATGTCATGTACCATCAAGCGCTAACAACTTAACGCGAGCGGATCGTGCAAGATTTGTATTTGACAAATAGTACCCGAATGAAAAACTAAACGGATTTTAGACCTAAGAGGATGTTGATGACGAGGAAAAACCTTATGACGATTACTTTAGACGATTTAGTTTGCCGAGCTCGTCCAGGAAAAATTTCTTGTCGCCCAATTCATCAATACACTGTACTGTAGTACCACTATTCCACCAGCAACAAAAAAGGACAGCAAAAAAGGGAAAAAACAGCAAATATACTTGGACCAAACCGCTCTTAAGTCTCAGATCCCACAGGAGAATCCTTCCCGTATATCCCCCTGAAAAACAATATTCGCTGCGAAAGATTGTCGGGAATCTTAGACTCACCTCACAACTTTTTGAGAAATTTTTTTCAGCGATGACTTGCTTGAAACATATATGCCAAATCGTTCCGTACATTTGTACGCTAAACCGCCAATCATCATGAACACCGATACGAAGAACTTACTATAGATGGTAAATGACTGATGTAATCTCTGATTGTTTGATTTTATGATATATTCGTATTTGAACTAACTAATTTTTCAGAAGTTAACGTCGATACAACCCCATAACCCCCTGTGTTCATCGCTAATTTTGAATTAGTACAACTGGCTACACTTCTACAGGAGCCTTTCGAGACATGTGGAGCCTGCGATGATTGACGTTCAAAAACGTTATGGTTCTTCAATGCTATGCGAAGGAACCCGCTTTTGAGGGCAAATCAACTACCCTATGCTGCAACCTTACGAGTCCGCAGTTGCACTAGAAAAACGACCTGTCTGCTAGTTCTGACAGGTTTAGACCTACTCCTTTGGAAAACTACGCCCACTGACTGACCATATAAAGGCGTAGCAAAAATGACTGAAAAAACTTTCACCATCCACGAACAAAATGCTCTCATAGTGACGGAAAGTATGATATGCAATATTGTCGGTCGCAACATGGATGTAAAACCAGTTCATAAAAGGAAAGCCAATTCGTTTCGGATACAAAAGTTGGTACTCTTTGCCTAATACTAGAAGGATGAGTTATGGATATCATTTATGAAATATACCAGAGGTAAAGTAATACCAGAGGTGTGAATCACATAAATATGAAGAGACGACTTTGTGGGCAACTTGCGCAGCTCCACTCTTGTTGTATGATATTGAAGAATGTTTCGGAAGAGGTGCAAGAGACTTTCCGTTATCCTTTTTACTTTGACAATCTTTGGTATCGGCTACTGGAATACCGATTGATGATTTATTTGAATAGAAGAGGTTTCCAGGCTACCGTTACAATTCGGTAAAACCGAATTCCAAAGTTGTCCTATGTTCCATCATAAGAAGATTTGCGTTAAACAGCAAAGAGGATATTCCCGAAAGCGTGGGAAATCAAAGAAGTTGAGTTCAATTTATCTGACATAAACATGGGTAGACAACTCGGTATTCTGCAACTTGCATCAAACTAATGTTTTAGTTGGCATATGAACACACAAAATCTACAGCATACTACATCCCACAGTAGAGAATTGCGTATACGCGAATACCAGTTCCAACGACGTCCGTGCGTTGTAACTCAATACAACAAATTATATGTCGGGTGTGGATCGATTTGACCAAAATGTTGCAGGCCACTCGAATAACCTTTAGTAGGCAAGAAACTGGTGGCATTCCGATTTTTACTTGGTATCGATTATGGCTTATATCAAGCTCTGCAAAAAGCTGTGCTTCTTTATAAATCCCGCTAATGAAAATTAAGTCATTATGGAAAGATGTTTAGAGAGAAGTTCGCAATTTACGGTTGCAAGCACTACGGCGTCTAACTGAAAAAGTTTCCAATAAAAACTCTCAAATCACGAATTAGCATAAATCCGTATTACGTTCATAGGTCTTGCTCTGCAGCTTGACAGGACTGATCACCTAACTGTGGTTCACAAAATTGGCATGTAATAAGAGGCGATGTTGCAGGTGATGTATGCAAGTCTCAAATATCGAATGGCGAAATTTTCCAGCCTGCGAAATGTCGATTTGGACTTTGGATTTTCCTTGCTTAGAAGATCTCCATATCATACAAAAATTGATGAAAAACCAGGTTTTTCAATAAATTTTGTATCAATCCTCAATGGTATCTTTACGCATCAAATGAATTCTTATTTTTGATTTTTTAATGCATAATACTATAAGATGTGAATTGAAAACATTTTTGTTTTGTGATTTGATTTTTGGGGTACGTTGCGGAATGAATTTTCTACATATATGTAAACCAGTGGCCTAGCTTACTAGAGTTTGCCATAGGCAACAGGACATTTCAAGGACCCTATGGTCCAGGACATCAAATTATGCATAAATATGCTACAGTTTTCCTTAGTTTAAAACCCAAAAGGATACCGCAAAAAAAAAAAATCTTTTCACAAATTCCACTAAAAAATTACGATTCTACACCATTAATATAAGATTGAAATTTTTCCAAATACACTGTCGTTATGGCTATAATGACATCTCCAATAACCTCAAAACGGCTAATTAGCATAAATATGTATAGTTCATATTTTTACGCAACTTGGTATCGAGTGCTTAGTGCATATGTACTAAAAAAATCGATTCTAACCCTTAATATAAGATTGTGAAATTTTTCCAAATACACTGTCGTTATGGCTACATATATGACATCTCCAATAACCTCCAAACGGTTAATTAGCATAAATATGTATAGTTCATATTTTTACGCAACTTGGTATCGATTGCTTAGTGCATGTGTACTAAAAAATCGATTCTACACCTTAATATAAGATTGTGAAATTTTTCCAAATACACTGTCGTTATGGCTATATGACAACTCCAATAACCTCAAAACAGCTAATTAGCATAAATATGTATAGTTTATATTTTTACGCAACTTGGTATCGGTTACTTAGTGCATATGTACTAAAAAATCGATTCTACACCTTAATATAAGATTGTGAAATTTTTTCCAAATACACTGTCGTTATGGCTATATGACAACTCCAATAACCTCAAAACAGCTAATTAGCATAAATATGTATAGTTCATATTTTTACGCAACTTGGTATCGATTGCTTAGTGCATGTCTACAAAAATATCGAATCTACACCTCATTATAAGATTGTGAAATTTTTCCAAATGCACTGTTGTTGTGGCTATATGACAACTCCAATAACCTCAAAACGGGTAATTAGCATAAATATATATAGTTCATATTCTTACGCAACTTGGTATCGATTGCTTAGTGCATGTGTACTAAAATATCGATTCTACACCTTAATATAATATTGTGAAATTTTTCCAAATGCACTGTCGTTATGGCTATATGACAACTCCAATAACCTCAAAACGGTTAATTAGCATAAATATGTATAGTTCATATTTTTACGCAACTTGGTATCGGTTACTTAGTGCATATGTACTAAAAAATCGATTCTACACCTTAATATAAGATTGTGAAATTTTTCCAAATACACTGTCGTTATGGCTATATGACAACTCCAATAACCTCAAAACGGTTAATTAGCATAAATATGTATAGTTCATATTTTTACGCAGCTTGGTATAGATTCTTAGTGCATATGTACTACAAAATCGATTCTACACCTTAATATAAGATTGTGAAATTTTCCAAATACACTGTCGTTATGGCTATATGACAACTCCAATAACCTCAAAACGGTTAATTAGCATAAATATGTATAGTTCATATTTTTACGCAACTTGGTATCGAGTGCTTAGTGCATATGTGCTAAAAAATCGATTCTACACCTTAATATGAGATTGCGAAATTTTTCCTAATGCTCTGTCGTTATGGCTATATGACATCTCCAATAACCTCAAAACGGTAAATTAGCCTAAATATGTCTAGTTCATATTTTTACGCAACTTGGTATCTATTTCTTATTCCATATGTACTATAAAATCGATTCTACACCTTAATATAAGATTGTGAAATTTTTCCAAATACACTGTCGTTATGGCTATATGACAACTCCAATAACCTCAAAACGGTTAATTAGCATAAATATGTATAGTTCATATTTTTACGCAACTTGGTATCGATTGCTTAGTGCATATGTACTAAAAAATCGATTCTACACCTTAATATAAGATTGTGAAATTTTTCCAAATACACTGTCGTTAGGCTATATGACAACTCCAATAACCTCAAAAGGGTTAATAAGCATAAATATGTATAGTTCATATTCTTACGCAACTTGGTATCGATTACTAGTGCATATGTACTAAAAAAATCGATTCTACACCTTAATATAAGATTGTGAAATTTTTCCAAATACACTGTCGTTATGGCTATATGACAACTCCAATAACCTCAAAACGGTTAATTAGAATAAATATATATAGTTCATATTTTTACGCAACTTGGTATAGATTGCTAAGTGCATATGGACTACAAAATCGATTCTACACCTTAATATAAGATTGTGAAATTTTTCCAAATACACTGTCGTTATGGCTATATGACAACTCCAATAACCTCAAAACAGCTAATTAGCATAACTATGGATATTTCATATTTTTACGCAACTTGGTATCGATTGCTTAGTGCATATGTACCAAAAAATCGATTCTACACCTTAATATAAGATTGTGAAATTTTTCCAAATACACTGTCGTTATGGCTATATGACAACTCCAATAACCTCAAAACGGTTAATTAGCATAAATATGTATAGTTCATATTTTTACGCAACTTGGTATCGATTGCTTAGTGCATATGTACTAAAAAATCGATTCTACACCTTAATATAAGATTGTGAAATTTTTCCAAATACACTCTCGTTTTGGCTATGTGACAACTCCAATAACTTCAAAACGGTTAATTAGCATAAATATGTATAGTTCATATTTTTACGCAACTTGGTATCGATTGCTTAGTGCATATGTACTAAAAAATCGATTCTACACCTTAATATAAGATTGTGAAATTTTTCCAAATTCACTGTCGTTATGGCTACATGATAACTCAAATAACCTCAAAACGGCTAATTAGTATAAATATGTATAGTTCATATTTTTACGCAACTTGGTATCGATTGCTTAGTGCATATGTACTAAAAAATCGATTCTACACCTTAATATAAGATTGTGAAATTTTTCCAAATACACTGTCGTTATGGCTATATGACATCTCCAATAACCTCAAAACGGTTAATTAGCATAAATATGTATAGTTCATATTTTTACGCAACTTGGTATCGATTGCTTAGTGCATATGTACTAAAAAATCGATTCTACACCTTAATATAAGATTGTGAAATTTTTCCAAATACACTATCGTTACGGCTATATGACATCTCCAATAACCTCAAAACGGTTAATTAGCATAAATATGTATAGTTCATATTTTTACGCAACTTGGTATCGATTGTTTAGTGCATATGGACTAAAAAATCGATTCTACACCTTAATATAAGATTGTGAAATTTTTCCAAATGCACTGTCGTTATGGCTATATGACATCTCCAATAACCTCAAAACAGCTAATTAGCATAAATATGTATAGTTCATATTTTTACGCAACTTGGTATAGATTGCTTAGTGCATCTGTACTAAAAAATCGATTCTACACCTTAATATAAGATTGTGAAATTTTTCCAAATACACTGTCGTTATGGCTATATGACATCTCCAATAACCTCAAAACAGCTAATTAGCATAAATATGTATAGTTCATATTTTTACGCAACTTGGTATCGATTGCTTAGTGCATATGTACTAAAAAATCGATTCTACACCTTAATATAAGATTGTGAAATTTTTCCAAATACACTGTCGTTATGGCTATATGGCAACTCCAATAACCTCAAAACAGCTAATTAGCATAAATATGTATAGTTCATATTTTTACGCAACTTGGTATCGATTGCTTAGTGCATATGTACTAAAAAATCGATTCTACACCTTAATATAAGATTGTGAAATTTTTCCAAATACACTGTCGTTATGGCTATATGACAACTCCAATAACCTCAAAACGGTTAATTAGCATAAATATGTATAGTTCATATTTTTACGCAACTTGGTATAGATTGCTTAGTGCATCTGTTTTAAAAAATCGATTCTACACCTTAATATAAGATTGTGAAATTTTTCCAAATACACTGTCGTTATGGCTATATGACATCTCCAATAACCTCAAAACGGCTAATAAGCATAAATATGTATAGTTCATATTTTTACGCAACTTGGTATCGATTGCTTAGTGCATATGTACTAAAAAATCGATTCTACACCTTAATATAAGATTGTGAAATTTTTCCAAATACACTGTCGTTATGGCTATATGACAACTCCAATAACCTCAAAACAGCTAATTAGCATAAATATGTATAGTTCATATTTTTACGCAACTTGGTATCGATTGCTTAATGTATATGTACTAAAAAATCGATTCTACACCTTAATATAAGATTGTGAAATTTTTCCAAATACACTGTCGTTATGGCTATATGACAACTCCAATAACCTCAAAACGGTTAATTAGCATAAATATGTATAGTTCATATTTTTACGCAACTTGGTATCGATTGCTTAGTGCATATGTACTAAAAAATCGATTCTACGCCTTAATATAATATTGTACAATTTTTCCAAATACACTGTCGTTACGGCTATATGACATCTCCAATAACCTCAAAACGGTTAATTAGCATAAATATGTATAGTTCATATTTTTACGAAACTTGGTATAGATTGCTTAGTGCATATGTACTAAAAAATCGATTCTAAACCTTAATATAAGATTGTGAAATTTTTCCAAATTCACTGTCGTTATGGCTATATGACAACTCCAATAACCTCAATACAGCTAATTAGCATAAATATGTATAGTTCATATTTTTACGCAACTTAGTATCGGTTGCTTATTGCATATGTACTAAAAAATCGATTCTACACCTTAATATAAGATTGTGAAATTTTTCCAAATACACTGTCGTTATGGCTATATGACAACTCCAATAACCTCAAAACAGCTAATTAGCATAAATATGTATAGTTCATATTTTTACGCAACTTGGTATCGATTGCTTAGTGCATATGTACTAAAAAATCGATTCTACACCTTAATATAAGATTGTGAAATTTTTCCAAATACACTGTCGTTACGGCTATATGACATCTCCAATAACCTCAAAACGGTTAATTAGCATAAATATGTATAGTTCATATTTTTACGCAACTTGGTATCGATTGCTTAGTGCATATGTACTAAAAAATCGATTCTACACCTTAATATAAGATTGTGAAATTTTTCCAAATTTACTGTCGTTATGGCTATATGACATCTCCAATAACCTCAAAACGGTTAATTAGCATAAATATGTATAGTTCATATTTTTACGCAACTTGGTATCGATTGCTTAGTGCATATGAACTGAAAAATCGATTCTACACCTTAATATAAGATTGTGAAATTTTTCCAAATACACTGTTGTTATGGCTATATGACAACTCCGATAACCTCAAAACAGCTAATTAGCATATATATGTATAGTTCATATTTTTACGCAACTTGGTATCGATTGCTTAGTGCATATGTACTAAAAAATGGATTCTACACCTTAATATAAGATTGTGAAATTTTTCCAAATGCACTGTCGTTATGGCTATATGACATCTCCAATAACCTCAAAACGGTTAATTAGCATAAATATGTATAGTTCATATTTTTACGCAACTTGGTATCGATTGCTTAGTGCATATGTACTAAAAAATCGATTCTACACCTTAATATAAGATTGTGAAATTTTTCCAAATACACTGTCGTTACGGCTATATGACATCTCCAATAACCTCAAAACAGCTAATTAGCATAAATATGTATAGTTCATATTTTTACGCAACTTGGTATCGATTGCTTAGTGCATATGTACTAAAAAATCGATTCTACACCTTAATATAAGATTGTGAAATTTTTCCAAATACACTGTCGTTATGGCTATATGACATCTCCAATAACCTCAAAACGGTTAATTAGCATAAATATGTATAGTTCATATTTTTACGCAACTTGGTATCGATTGCTTAGTGCATATGTACTAAAAAATCGATTCTACACCTTAATATAAGATTGTGAAATTTTTCCAAATACACTGTCGTTATGGCTATATGACAACTCCAATAACCTCAAAACAGCTAATTAGCATAAATATGTATAGTTCATATTTTTACGCAACTTGGTATAGATTGCTTAGTGCATCTGTACTAAAAAATCGATTCTACACCTTAATATAAGATTGTGAAATTTTTCCAAATACACTGTCGTTATGGCTATATGACAACTCCAATAACCTCAAAACAGCTAATTAGCATAAATATGTATAGTTCATATTTTTACGCAACTTGGTATCGATTGCTTAGTGCATATGTACTAAAAAATCGATTCTACACCTTAATATAAAATTGTGAAATTTTTCCAAATACACTGTCGTTATGGCTATATGACATCTCCAATAACCTCAAAACGGTTAATTAGCATAAATATGTATAGTTCATATTTTTACGCAACTTGGTATCGGTTACTTAGTGCATATGTACTAAAAAATCGATTCTACACCTTAATATAAGATTGTGAAATTTTTCCAAATACACTGTCGTTATGGCTATATGACATCTCCAATAACCTCAAAACAGCTAATTAGCATAAATATGTATAGTTCATATTTTTACGCAACTTGGTATAGATTGCTTAGTGCATATGTACTAAAAAATCGATTCTACACCTTAATATAAGATTGTGAAATTTTTCCAAATACACTGTCGTTATGGCTATATGACATCTCCAATAACCTCAAAACAGCTAATTAGCATAAATATGTATAGTTCATATTTTTACGCAACTTGGTATCGGTTGCTTAGTGCATATGTACTAAAAAATCGATTCTACACCTTAATATAAGATTGTGAAATTTTTCCAAATACACTGTCGTTATGGCTATATGACATCTCCAATAACCTCAAAACAGCTAATTAGCATAAATATGTATAGTTCATATTTTTACGCAACTTGGTATAGATTGCTTAGTGCATCTGTACTAAAAAATCGATTCTACGCCTTAATATAAAATTGTGAAATTTTTCCAAATACACTGTCGTTATGGCTATATGACATCTCCGATAATCTCAAAACAGCTAATTAGCATAAATATGTATAGTTCATATTTTTACGCAGCTTGGTATAGATTGCTTAGTGCATATGTACTAAAAAATCGATTCTACGCCTTAATATAAAATTGTGAAATTTTTCCAAATACACTGTCGTTATGGCTATATGACATCTCCAATAACCTCAAAACGGTTAATTAGCATAAATATGTATAGTTCATATTTTTACGCAGCTTGGTATAGATTGCTTAGTGCATATGTACTAAAAAATCGATTCTACGCCTTAATATAAAATTGTGAAATTTTTCCAAATACACTGTTGTTACGGCTATATGACATCTCCAATAATCTCAAAACAGCTAATTAGCATAAATATGTATAGTTCATATTTTTACGCAACTTGGTATCTAGTGCTTATTGTATATGTACTAAAAAATGGATTCTACACCTTAATATAAGATTGTGAAATTTTTCCAAATACACTGTCGTTACGGCTATATGACATCTCCAATAACCTCAAAACGGTTAATTAGCATAAATATGTATAGTTCATATTTTTACGCAACTTGGTATCGGTTACTTAGTGCATATGTACTACAAAATCGATTCTACACCTTAATATAAGATTGTGAAATTTTTCCAAATACACTGTCGTTATGGCTATATGAAAACTCCAATAACCTCAAAACAGCTAATTAGCATAAATATGTATAGTTCATATTTTTACGCAACTTGGTATAGATTGCTTAGTGCATCTGTACTAAAAAATGGATTCTACACCTTAATATAAGATTGTGAAATTTTTCCAAATACACTGTCGTTATGGCTATATGACAACTCCAATAACCTCAAAACAGCTAATTAGCATAAATATGTATAGTTCATATTTTTACGCAACTTGGTATCGGTTACTTAGTGCATATGTACTAAAAAATCGATTCTACGCCTTAATATAAAATTGTGAAATTTTTCCAAATACACTGTTGTTACGGCTATATGACATCTCCAATAATCTCAAAACAGCTAATTAGCATAAATATGTATAGTTCATATTTTTACGCAACTTGGTATCGAGTGCTTAATGTATATGTACTAAAAAATCGATTCTACACCTTAATATAAGATTGTGAAATTTTTCCAAATACACTGTCGTTACGGCTATATGACATCTCCAATAACCTCAAAACAGCTAATTAGCATAAATATGTACAGTTCATATTTTTACGCAACTTGGTATCGAGTGCTTAATGTATATGTACTAAAAAATGGATTCTACACCTTAATATAAGATTGTGTAATTTTTCCAAATACACTGTCGTTACGGCTATATGACATCTCCAAAAACCTCAAAACAGCTAATTAGCATAAATATGTACAGTTCATATTTTTACGCAACTTGGTATAGATTGCTTAGTGCATCTGTACTAAAAAATCGATTCTACACCTTAATATAAGATTGTGAAATTTTTCCAAATACACTGTCGTTACGGCTATATGACATCTCCAATAACCTCAAAACGGTTAATTAGCATAAATATGTATAGTTCATATTTTTACGCAGCTTGGTATAGATTGCTTAGTGCATATGTACTAAAAAATGGATTCTACACCTTAATATAAGATTGTGAAATTTTTCCAAATACACTATCGTTACGGCTATATGACAACTCCAATAAATTCAAAAAGCCTAATTAGCATAAATATGTATAGTTCATATTTTTACGCAACTTGGTATCGGTTACTTAGTGCATATGTACTACAAAATCGATTCTACGCCTTAATATAAGATTGTGAAATTTTTCCAAATACACTGTCGTTATGGCTATATGACAACTCCAATAACCTCAAAACGGTTAATTAGCATAAATATGTATAGTTCATATTTTTACGCAACTTGGTATCGGTTACTTAGTGCATATGTACTACAAAATCGATTCTACGCCTTAATATAAGATTGTGAAATTTTTCCAAATACACTGTCGTTATGGCTATATGAAAACTCCAATAACCTCAAAACAGCTAATTAGCATAAATATGTATAGTTCATATTTTTACGCAACTTGGTATCTAGTGCTTATTGTATATGTACTAAAAAATGGATTCTACACCTTAATATAAGATTGTGAAATTTTTCCAAATACACTATCGTTACGGCTATATGACATCTCCAATAACCTCAAAACGGTTAATTAGCATAAATATGTATAGTTCATATTTTTACGCAACTTGGTATCGGTTACTTAGTGCATATGTACTACAAAATCGATTCTACGCCTTAATATAAGATTGTGAAATTTTTCCAAATACACTGTCGTTATGGCTATATGTAAACTCCAATAACCTCAAAACGGTTAATTAGCATAAATATGTATAGTTCATATTTTTACGCAACTTGGTATCGGTTACTTAGTGCATATGTACTAAAAAATGGATTCTACACCTTAATATAAGATTGTGAAATTTTTCCAAATACACTGTCGTTACGGCTATATGACATCTCCAATAACCTCAAAACAGCTAATTAGCATAAATATGTATAGTTCATATTTTTACGCAACTTGGTATCGATTGCTTAATGTATATGTACTAAAAAATGGATTCTACACCTTAATATAAGATTGTGTAATTTTTCCAAATACACTGTCGTTACGGCTATATGACATCTCCAATAACCTCAAAACGGTTAATTAGCATAAATATGTATAGTTCATATTTTAACGCAACTTGGTATCGATTGCTTAATATAACGGGTGATTTTTTTGAGGTTAGGATTTTCATGCATTAGTATTTGACAGATCACGTGGGATTTCAGACATGGTGTCAAAGAGAAAGATGCTCAGTATGCTTTGACATTTCATCATGAATAGACTTACTAACGAGCAACGCTTGCAAATCATTGAATTTTATTACCAAAATCAGTGTTCGGTTCGAAATGTGTTTATCGACAAATTTTGTTCAGCGATGAGGCTCATTTCTGGTTGAATGGCTACGTAAATAAGCAAAATTGTCGCATTTGGGGTGAAGAGCAACCAGAAGCCGTTCAAGAACTGCCCATGCATCCCGAAAAATGCACTGTTTGGTGTGGTTTGTACGCTGGTGGAATCATTGGACCGTATTTTTTCAAAGATGCTGTTGGACGCAACGTTACGGTGAATGGCGATCGCTATCGTTCGATGCTAACAAACTTTTTGTTGCCAAAAATGGAAGAACTGAACTTGGTTGACATGTGGTTTCAACAAGATGGCGCTACATGCCACACAGCTCGCGATTCTATGGCCATTTTGAGGGAAAACTTCGGACAACAATTCATCTCAAGAAATGGACCCGTAAGTTGGCCACCAAGATCATGCGATTTAACGCCTTTAGACTATTTTTTGTGGGGCTACGTCAAGTCTAAAGTCTACAGAAATAAGCCAGCAACTATTCCAGCTTTGGAAGACAACATTTCCGAAGAAATTCGGGCTATTCCGGCCGAAATGCTCGAAAAAGTTGCCCAAAATTGGACTTTCCGAATGGACCACCTAAGACGCAGCCGCGGTCAACATTTAAATGAAATTATCCTCAAAAAGTAAATGTCATAAACCAATCTAACGTTTCAAATAAAGAACCGATGAGATTTTGCAAATTTTATGCGTTTTTTTTTTAAAAAAAGTTATCAAGCTCTTAAAAAATCACCCTTTATATTTATGCTAATTAACCGTTTTGAGGTTATTGGAGTTGTCATATAGCCATAAAGACAGTGTATTTGCAAAAACCAAGATGCGTAAAAATATGAACTATACATATTTATGCTAATTAGCTGTTTCGAGGTTATTGGAGATGTCATATAGCCATAACGACAGTGTATTTGGAAAAATTTCACAATCTTATATTAAGGTGTAGAATCCATTTTTTAGTACATATACATTACGCAGTCGATACCAAGTCGCGTAAAAATATAAACTATACATATATATGCTAATTAGCAGTTTTAAGGTTATTGGAGTTATCATATAGCCGTAACGACAGTGTATTTGGAAAAATTTCACAATCTTATATTAAGGTGTAGAATCCATTTTTTAGTACATATACATTAAGCAATCGATACCAAGTTGCGTAAAAATATGAACTATATATATTTATGCTAATTAACCGTTTTGAGATTATTGGAGTTGCCATACAGCCATAACGACAGTGTATTTGGAAAAATTTCACAATCTTATATTAAGGTGTAGAATCGATTTTGTAGTACATATGCACCAAGTAGCCGATACCAAGTTGCGTAAAAATATGAACTATACATATTTATGCTAATTAACCGTTTTGAGGTTATTGGAGTTGTCATATAGCCATAACGACAGTTTATTTGGAAAAAATTCACAATCTTATATTAAGGCGTAGAATCCATTTTTTAGTACATATGCACTAAGCAATCTATACCAAGTTGCGCAAAAATATGAACTATACATATTTATGCTAATTAGCTGTTTTGAGGTTATTGGAGATGTCATATAGCCATAACGATAGTGTATTTGGAAAAATTTCACAATCTTATATTAAGGTGTAGAATCCATTTTTTAGTACATATACATTACGCAGTCGATACCAAGATGCGTAAAAATATGAACTATACATATTTATGCTAATTAACCGTTTTGAGGTTATTGGAGTTGTCATATAGCCATAAAGACAGTGTATTTGGAAAAATTTCACAATCTTATATTAAGGTGTATAATCGATTTTGTATTACATATACATTAAGCAATCGATACCAAGTTGCGTAAAAATATGAATTATACATATTTATGCTAATTAACCGTTTTGAGGTTATTGGAGATGTCACATAGCCATAACGACAGTGTATTTGCAAAAATTTCACAATCTTATATTAAGGTGTAGAATCGATTTTTTAGTACATATGCACTAAGTAACCGATACCAAGATGCGTAAAAATATGAACTATACATATTTATGCTAATTAGCTGTTTCGAGGTTATTGGAGATGTCATATAGCCATAACGACATTGTATTTGGAAAAATTTCACAATCTTATATTAAGGTGTATAATCGATTTTGTTGCACACATACATTAAGCAATCGATACCAAGTTGCGTAAAAATATGAACTATATATATTTATGCTAATTAACCGTTTTGAGGTTATTGGAGTTGTCATATAGCCATAAAGACAGTGTATTTGGAAAAATTTCACAATCTTATATTAAGGTGTAGAATCGATTTTTTAGTACATATGCACTAAGTAACCGATACCAAGATGCGTAAAAATATGAACTATACATATTTATGCTAATTAGCTGTTTCGAGGTTATTGGAGATGTCATATAGCCATAACGACAGTGTATTTGGAAAAATTTCACAATCTTATATTAAGGTGTAGAATCGATTGTTTAGTACATATGCAGTAAGCAATCGATACCAGGTTGCGTAAAAATATGAACTTTACAAATTTATACTAATTAGCTGTTTTGAGGTTATTGGAGTTGTCATATAGCCATAACGACAGTGTATTTGGAAAAACTTCACAATCTTATATTAAGGCGTAGAATCGATTTTTTAATACAGATGCACTAAGCAATCTATACTAAGCTTCCTGAAAATACGAACTATACATATTTATGCTAATTAACCGTTTTGAGGTTATTGGAGTTGTCATATAGCCATAACGACAGTAAATTTGGAAAAATTTCACAATCTTATATTAAGGTGTAGAATCGATTTTGTAGTACATATGCACTAAGTAGCCGATACCAAGTTGCGTAAAAATATGAACTATACATATTTATGCTAAATAACCATTTTGAGGTTATTGGAGTTGTCATATAGCCATAACGACAGTGTATTTGGAAAAATTTCACAATCTTATATTAAGGTGTAGAATCGATTTTGTAGTAACGGGTGATTTTTTTGAGGTTAGGATTTTCATGCATTAGTATTTGACAGATCACGTGGGATTTCAGACATGGTGTCAAAGAGAAAGATGCTCAGTATGCTTTGACATTTCATCATGAATAGACTTACTAACGAGCAACGCTTGCAAATCATTGAATTTTATTACCAAAATCAGTGTTCGGTTCGAAATGTGTTTCGCGCGCGTGTTTTGTTCAGCGATGTGGCTCATTTCTGGTTGAATGGCTACGTAAATAAGCAAAATTGCCGCATTTGGGGTGAAGAGCAACCAGAAGCCGTTCAAGAACTGCCCATGCATCCCGAAAAATGCACTGTTTGGTGTGGTTTGTACGCTGGTGGAATCATTGGACCGTATTTTTTCAAAGATGCTGTTGGACGCAACGTTACGGTGAATGGCGATCGCTATCGTTCGATGCTAACAAACTTTTTGTTGCCAAAAATGGAAGAACTGAACTTGGTTGACATGTGGTTTCAACAAGATGGCGCTACATGCCACACAGCTCGGGATTCTATGGCCATTTTGAGGGAAAACTTCGGACAACAATTCATCTCAAGAAATGGACCCGTAAGTTGGCCACCAAGATCATGCGATTTAACGCCTTTAGACTATTTTTTGTGGGGCTACGTCAAGTCTAAAGTCTACAGAAATAAGCCAGCAACTATTCCAGCTTTGGAAGACAACATTTCCGAAGAAATTCGGGCTATTCCGGCCGAAATGCTCGAAAAAGTTGCCCAAAATTGGACTTTCCGAATGGACCACCTAAGACGCAGCCGCGGTCAACATTTAAATGAAATTATCTTCAAGAAGTAAATGTCATGAACCAATCTAACGTTTCAAATAAAGAACCGATGAGATTTTGCAAATTTTATGCGTTTTTTTTTTAAAAAAAAGTTATCAAGCTCTTAAAAAATCACCCTTTATATGTACTAAAAAATGGATTCTACACCTTACTATAAGATTGTGTAATTTTTCCAAATACACTGTCGTTACGGCTATATGACATCTCCAAAAACCTCAAAACAGCTAATTAGCATAAAAATGTACAGTTCATATTTTTACGCAACTTGGTATCGGTTACTTAGTGCATATGTACTAAAAAATGGATTCTACGCCTTAATATAAGATTGTGAAATTTATCCAAATGAACTGTCGTTACGGCTATATGACATCTCCAATAACCTCAAAACGGTTAATTAGCATAAATATGTATAGTTCATATTTTTACGCAACTTGGTATCGATTGCTTAATGTATATGTACTAAAAAATGGATTCTACACCTTAATATAAAATTGTGTAATTTTTCCAAATACACTGTCGTTACGGCTATATGACATCTCCAATAACCTCAAAACGGTTAATTAGCATAAATATGTATAGTTCATATTTTTACGCAACTTGGTATCGGCTACTTAGTGCATATGTACTACAAAATCGATTCCACACCTTAATATAAGATTGTGAAATTTTTCCAAATACACTGTCGTTACGGCTATATGATAACTCCAATAACCTTAAAACGGCTAATTTGCATATATATGTATAGTTCATATTTTTACGCATCTTGGTATAGATTGCTTAGTGCATCTGTACTAAAAAATCGATTCTACACCTTAATATAAGATTGTGAAATTTATCCAAATGAACTGTCGTTACGGCTATATGACATCTCCAATAACCTCAAAACGGTTAATTAGCATAAATATGTATAGTTCATATTTTTACGCAACTTGGTATCGGTTACTTAGTGCATATGTACTAAAAAATGGATTCTACGCCTTAATATAAGATTGTGAAACTTATCCAAATGAACTGTCGTTACGGCTATATGACATCTCCAATAACCTCAAAACGGTTAATTAGCATAAATATGTATAGTTCATATTTTTACGCAACTTGGTATCGGTTACTTAGTGCATGTGTACTAAAATATCGATTCTACGCCTTAATATAAGATTGTGAAATTTATCCAAATGAACTGTCGTTACGGCTATATGACATCTCCAATAACCTCAAAACGGTTAATTAGCATAAATATGTATAGTTCATATTTTTACGCAACTTGGTATCGGTTACTTAATGTATATGTACTAAAAAATGGATTCTACACCTTAATATAAGATTGTGAAATTTTTCCAAATAGACTGTCGTCACGGCTATATTACATCTCCATTAACCTCGAAACAGCTAATTAGCATAAATATGTATAGTTCATATTTTTACGCAACTTGGTATCGGCTCCTTATTGTATATGTACTAAAAAATGGATTCTACACCTTAATATAAGATTGTGAAATTTTTCCAAATACACTGTCGTTACGGCTATATGACATCTCCAATAACCTCAAAACGGTTAATTAGCATAAATATGTATAGTTCATATTTTTACGCAACTTGGTATCGGTTACTTAGTGCATATGTACTAAAAAATCGATTCTACGCCTTAATATAAGATTGTGAAATTTATCCAAATGAACTGTCGTTACGGCTATATGACATCTCCAATAACCTCAAAACGGTTAATTAGCATAAATATGTATAGTTCATATTTTTACGCAACTTGGTATCGGTTACTTAGTGCATATGTACTATAAAATCGATTCTACGCCTTAATAAAAGATTGTGAAATTTTTCCAAATACACTGTCGTTATGGCTATATGACAACTCCAATAACCTCAAAACAGTTAATTAGCATAAATATGTATAGTTCATATTTTTACGCAACTTGGTATCGGCTACTTAGTGCATATGTACTAAAAAATCGATTCTACACCTTAATATAAGATTGTGAAATTTTTCCAAATACACTGTCGTTACGGCTATATGATAACTCCAATAACCTTAAAACGGCTAATTTGCATATATATGTATAGTTCATATTTTTACGCAACTTGGTATAGATTGCTTAGTGCATCTGTACTAAAAAATCGATTCTACACCTTAATATAAGATTGTGAAATTTATCCAAATGAACTGTCGTTACGGCTATATGACATCTCCAATAACCTCAAAACGGTTAATTAGCATAAATATGTATAGTTCATATTTTTACGCAACTTGGTATCGGTTACTTAGTGCATATGTACTAAAAAATGGATTCTACGCCTTAATATAAGATTGTGAAATTTTTCCAAATGAACTGTCGTTACGGCTATATGACATCTCCAATAACCTCAAAACGGTTAATTAGCATAAATATGTATAGTTCATATTTTTACGCAACTTGGTATCGGTTACTTAGTGCATATGTACTAAAAAATGGATTCTACGCCTTAATATAAGATTGTGAAATTTATCCAAATACACTGTCGTTACGGCTATATGACATCTCCAATAACCTCAAAACGGTTAATTAGCATAAATATGTATAGTTCATATTTTTACGCAACTTGGTATCGGTTACTTAATGTATATGTACTAAAAAATGGATTCTACACCTTAATATAAGATTGTGAAATTTTTCCAAATACACTGTCGTTACGGCTATATGACATCTCCAATAACCTCAAAACGGTTAATTAGCATAAATATGTATAGTTCATATTTTTACGCAACTTGGTATCGGTTACTTAGTGCATATGTACTAAAAAATCGATTCTACGCCTTAATATAAGATTGTGAAATTTATCCAAATGAACTGTCGTTACGGCTATATGACATCTCCAATAACCTCAAAACGGTTAATTAGCATAAATATGTATAGTTCATATTTTTACGCAACTTGGTATCGGTTACTTAGTGCATATGTACTAAAAAATCGATTCTACGCCTTAATATAAGATTGTGAAATTTATCCAAATGAACTGTCGTTACGGCTATATGACATCTCCAATAACCTCAAAACGGTTAATTAGCATAAATATGTATAGTTCATATTTTTACGCAACTTGGTATCGATTGCTTAATGTATATGTACTAAAAAATGGATTCTACACCTTAATATAAGATTGTGAAATTTTTCCAAATACACTGTCGTTACGGCTATATGACATCTCCAATAACCTCGAAACAGCTAATTAGCATAAATATGTATAGTTCATATTTTTACGCAACTTGGTATCGGCTTCTTATTGCATATGTACTAAAAAATGGATTCTACACCTTAATATAAGATTGTGAAATTTTTCCAAATACACTGTCGTTACGGCTATATGACATCTCCAATAACCTCAAAACGGTTAATTAGCATAAATATGTATAGTTCATATTTTTACGCAACTTGGTATCGGTTACTTAGTGCATATGTACTAAAAAATCGATTCTACGCCTTAATATAAGATTGTGAAATTTATCCAAATGAACTGTCGTTACGGCTATATGACATCTCCAATAACCTCAAAACGGTTAATTAGCATAAATATGTATAGTTCATATTTTTACGCAACTTGGTATCGGTTACTTAGTGCATATGTACTAAAAAATCGATTCTACGCCTTAATAAAAGATTGTGAAATTTTTCCAAATACACTGTCGTTATGGCTATATGACAACTCCAATAACCTCAAAACGGTTAATTAGCATAAATATGTATAGTTCATATTTTTACGCAACTTGGTATCGAGTGCTTAATGTATGTGTGCTAAAAAATGGATTCTAGACTTTAATATAAGATTGTGAAATTTTTCCAAATACACTGTCGTTACGGCTATATGACATCTCCAATAACCTCAAAACAGCTAATTAGCATAAATATGTATAGTTAATATTTTTACGCAACTTGGTATCGAGTGCTTAATGTATATGTACTAAAAAATCGATTCTACACCTTAATATAAGATTGTGTAATTTTTCCAAATACACTGTCGTTACGGCTATATGACATCTCCAATAACCTCAAAACAGCTAATTAGCATAAATATGTACAGTTCATATTTTTACGCAACTTGGTATCGAGTGCTTAATGTATATGTACTAAAAAATCGATTCTACACCTTAATATAAGATTGTGTAATTTTTCCAAATACACTGTCGTTACGGCTATATGACATCTCCAAAAACCTCAAAACGGTTAATTAGCATAAATATGTATAGTTCATATTTTTACGCAACTTGGTATCGGCTACTTAGTGCATATGTACTACAAAATCGATTCCACACCTTAATATAAGATTGTGAAATTTTTCCAAATACACTGTCGTTACGGCTATATGACATCTCCAATAACCTCAAAACGGTTAATTGGCATAAATATGTATAGTTCATATTTTTACGCAACTTGGTATCGGTTACTTAGTGCATATGTACTAAAAAATCGATTCTACACCTTAATATAAGATTGTGAAATTTTTCCAAATACACTGTCGTTACGGCTATATGACATCTCCAATAACCTCAAAACAGCTAATTAGCATAAATATGTATAGTTCATATTTTTACGCAACTTGGTATCGGTTGCTTAGTGCATATGTACTAAAAAATCGATTCTACACCTTAATATAAGATTGTGAAATTTTTCCAAATACACTGTCGTTACGGCTATATGACATCTCCAAAAACCTCAAAACGGTTAATTAGCATAAATATGTATAGTTCATATTTTTCTGCAACTTGGTATCGGTTACTTAGTGCATATGTCCATTTTTTAGTACAGTTGCAGAAAAATATGAACTATACATTTATATGCTAATTAGCTGTTTCGAGGTTATTGGAGATGTCATATAGCCGTAACGACAGTGTATTTGGAAAAATTTCGCAATCTTATATTAAGGTGTAGAATCCATTTTTTAGTACATATGCACTAAGCAATCGATACCCAGTTTCGTAAAAATATGAACTATACATATTTATGCTAATTAGCCTTTTTGAAGTTATTGGAGTTGTCATATAGCCATAACGACAGTGTATTTGGAAAAATTTCACAATCTTATATTAAGGTGTAGAATCCATTTTTTAGTACATATACATTAAGCAATCGATACCAAGTTGCGTAAAAATATGAACTATACATATTTATGCTAATTAGCCGTTTTGAGGTTATTGGAGATGTCATATAGCCATAACGACAGTGTATTTGGAAAAATTTCACAATCTTATATTAAGGTGTAGAATCCATTTTTTAGTACATATGCACTAAGCAATCGATACCAAGTTGCGTAAAAATATGAACTATACATATTTATGCTAATTAACCGTTTTGAGGTTATTGGAGTTGTCATATAGCCATAACGACAGTGTATTTGGAAAAATTTCACAATCTTATATTAAGGTGTAGAATCGATTTTTTAGTACATATGCACTAAGCAATCGATACCAAGTTGCGTAAAAATATGAACTATACATATTTATGCTAATTAACCGTTTTGAGGTTATTGGAGATGTCATATAGCCGTAACGACAGTGTATTTGGAAAAATTTCACAATCTTATATTAAGGTGTAGAATCCATTTTTTAGTACATATACATTAAGCAGTCGATACCAAGTTGCGTAAAAATATGAACTATACATATGTATGCTAATTAACCGTTTTGAGGTTATTGGAGTTGTCATATAGCCATAACGACAGTGTATTTGGAAAAATTTCACAATCTTATATTAAGGTGTAGAATCGATCTTTTAGTACAGATGCACTAAGCAATCTATACCAAGTTGCGTAAAAATATGAACTATACATATATATGCTAATTAGCCGTTTTAAGGTTTTTGGAGTTATCATATAGCCGTAACGACAGTGTATTTGGAAAAATTTCACAATCTTATATTAAGGCGGAGAATCGATATTTTAGTACACATGCACTAAGCAATCGATACCAAGTTGCGTGAAAATATGAACTATACATATTTATGCTAATTAACCGTTTTGAGGTTATTGGAGATGTCATATAGCCGTAACGACAGTGTATTTGGAAAAATTTCACAATCTTATATTAAGGTGTAGAATCCATTTTTTAGTACATATACATTAAGCAATCGATACCAAGTTGCGTAAAAATATGAACTATACATATTTATGCTAATTAGCTGTTTTGAGGTTATTGGAGATGTCATATAGCCGTAACGACAGTGTATTTGGAAAAATTTCACAATCTTATATTAAGGTGTAGAATCCATTTTTTAGTACATATACATTAAGCACTCGATACCAAGTTGCGTAAAAATATGAACTATACATATTTATGCTAATTAGCTGTTTTGAGGTTATTGGAGTTGTCATATAGCCATAACGACAGTGTATTTGGAAAAATTTCACAATCTTATATTAAGGTGTAGAATCCATTTTTTAGTACATATACATTAAGCAGTCGATACCAAGTTGCGTAAAAATATGAACTATACATATGTATGCTAATTAACCGTTTTGAGGTTATTGGAGTTGTCATATAGCCATAACGACAGTGTATTTGGAAAAATTTCACAATCTTATATTAAGGTGTAGAATCGATTTTTTAGTACAGATGCACTAAGCAATCTATACCAAGTTGCGTAAAAATATGAACTATACATATTTATGCTAATTAGCCGTTTTGAGGTTATTGGAGTTGTCATATAGCCGTAACGACAGTGTATTTGGAAAAATTTCACAATCTTATATTAAGGTGTAGAATCGATTTTTTAGTACATATGCACTAAGCAATCGATACCAAGTTGCGTAAAAATATGAACTATACATATTTATGCTAATTAACCGTTTTGAGGTTATTGGAGTTGTCATATAGCCATAACGACAGTGTATTTGGAAAAATTTCACAATCTTATATTAAGGTGTAGAATCGATTTTTTAGTACATATGCACTAAGCACTCGATACCAAGTTGCGTAAAAATATGAACTATACATATTTATGCTAATTAGCTGTTTTGAGGTTATTGGAGTTGTCATATAGCCATAACGACAGTGTATTTGGAAAAATTTCACAATCTTATATTAAGGTGTAGAATCCATTTTTTAGTACATATGCACTAAGCAATCGATACCAAGTTGCGTAAAAATATGAACTATACATATTTATGCTAATTAACCGTTTTGAGGTTATTGGAGTTGTCATATAGCCATAACGACAGTGTATTTGGAAAAATTTCACAATCTTATATTAAGGTGTAGAATCGATTTTTTAGTACATATGCACTAAGCAATCGATACCAAGTTGCGTAAAAATATGAACTATACATATTTATGCTAATTAACCGTTTTGAGGTTATTGGAGATGTCATATAGCCATAACGACAGTGTATTTGGAAAAATTTCACAATCTTATATTAAGGTGTAGAATCCATTTTTTAGTACATATACATTAAGCACTCGATACCAAGTTGCGTAAAAATATGAACTATACATATTTATGCTAATTAGCTGTTTTGAGGTTATTGGAGATGTCATATAGCCATAACGACAGTGTATTTGGAAAAATTTCACAATCTTATATTAAGGTGTAGAATCCATTTTTTAGTACATATACATTAAGCACTCGATACCAAGTTGCGTAAAAATATGAACTATACATATTTATGCTAATTAACCGTTTTGAGTTGTCACATAGCCATAACGACAGTGCGTTTGGAAAAATTTCACAATCTTATATTAAGGTGTAGAATCGATTTTTTAGTACAGATTCACTAAGCAATCTATACCAAGTTGCGTAAAAATATGAACTATACATATTTATGCTAATTAACCGTTTTGAGGTTATTGGAGATGTCATATAGCCGTAACGACAGTGTATTTGGAAAAATTTCACAATCTTATATTAAGGTGTAGAATCGATTTTTTAGTACATATGCACTAAGCAATCGATACCAAGTTGCGTAAAAATATGAACTATACATATTTATGCTAATTAGCTGTTTTGAGGTTTTTGGAGATGTCATATAGCCGTAACGACAGTGTATTTGGAAAAATTTCACAATCTTATATTAAGGTGTAGAATCGATATTTTAGTACACATGCACTAAGTAATCTATACCAAGTTGCGTAAAAATATGAACTATACATATTTATGCTAATTAACCGTTTTGAGGTTATTGGAGTTGTCATATAGCCATAACGACAGTGTATTTGGAAAAATTTCACAATCTTATATTAAGGTGTAGAATCCATTTTTTAGTACATATACAATAAGCGCTAGATACCAAGTTTCGTAAAAATATGAACTTTACATATTTATGCTAATTAGCTGTTTTGGGGTTATTGGAGTTTTCATATAGCCATAACGACAGTGTATTTGGAAAAATTTCACAATCTTATATTAAGGTGTAGAATCGATTTTGTAGTACATATGCACTAAGAAATCGATGCCGTATAGTATTAAGGTGTAGAATCCATTTTTTAGTACATATACAATAAGCACTAGATACCAAGTTGCGTAAAAATATGAACTATACATATTTATGCTAATTAACCGTTTTGAGGTTATTGGAGTTGTCATATAGCCATAACGACAGTGTATTTGGAAAAATTTCACAATCTTATATTAAGGTGTAGAATCCATTTTTTAGTACATATACATTAAGCACTAGATACCAAGTTGCGTAAAAATATGAACTATACATATTTATGCTAATTAGCTGTTTTGAGGTTATTGGAGTTGTCATATAGCCATAACGACAGTGTATTTGGAAAAATTTCACAATCTTATATTAAGGTGTAGAATCGATTTTTTAGTACATATGCACTAAGCAATCGATACCAAGTTGCGTAAAAATATGAACTATACATATTTATGCTAATTAGCCGTTTTGAGGTTATTGGAGATGTCATATAGCCGTAACGACAGTGTATTTGGAAAAATTTCACAATCTTATATTAAGGTGTAGAATCGATTTTTTAGTACATATGCACTAAGCAATCGATACCAAGTTGCGTAAAAATATGAACTATACATATTTATGCTAATTAGCTGTTTTGAGGTTATTGGAGTTGTCATATAGCCGTAACGACAGTGTATTTGGAAAAATTTCACAATCTTATATTAAGGTGTAGAATCGATTTTTTAGTACATATGCACTAAGCAATCGATACCAAGTTGCGTAAAAATATGAACTATACATATTTATGCTAATTAGCTGTTTTGAGGTTATTGGAGTTGTCATATAGCCATAACGACAGTGTATTTGGAAAAATTTCACAATCTTATATTAAGGTGTAGAATCGATTTTTTAGTACATATGCACTAAGCAATCTATACCAAGTTGCGTAAAAATATGAACTATACATATTTATGCTAATTAACCGTTTTGAGGTTATTGGAGTTGTCATATAGCCATAACGACAGTGTATTTGGAAAAATTTCACAATCTTATATTAAGGTGTAGAATCGATTTTTTAGTACATATGCACTAAGCAATCTATACCAAGTTGCGTAAAAATATGAACTATACATATTTATGCTAATTAACCGTTTTGAGGTTATTGGAGTTGTCATATAGCCATAACGACAGTGTATTTGGAAAAATTTCACAATCTTATATTAAGGTGTAGAATCGATTTTTTAGTACATATGCACTAAGCAATCGATACCAAGTTGCGTAAAAATATGAACTATACATATTTATGCTAATTAACCGTTTTGAGGTTATTGGAGATGTCATATAGCCGTAACGACAGTGTATTTGGAAAAATTTCACAATCTTATATTAAGGTGTAGAATCCATTTTTTAGTACATATACATTAAGCACTCGATACCAAGTTGCGTAAAAATATGAACTATACATATTTATGCTAATTAGCTGTTTTGAGGTTATTGGAGATGTCATATAGCCATAACGACAGTGTATTTGGAAAAATTTCACAATCTTATATTAAGGTGTAGAATCGATTTTTTAGTACATATACATTAAGCACTCGATACCAAGTTGCGTAAAAATATGAACTATACATATTTATGCTAATTAACCGTTTTGAGTTGTCACATAGCCATAACGACAGTGCGTTTGGAAAAATTTCACAATCTTATATTAAGGTGTAGAATCGATTTTTTAGTACATATGCACTAAGCAATCTATACCAAGTTGCGTAAAAATATGAACTATACATATTTATGCTAATTAACCGTTTTGAGGTTATTGGAGATGTCATATAGCCGTAACGACAGTGTATTTGGAAAAATTTCACAATCTTATATTAAGGTGTAGAATCGATTTTTTAGTACATATGCACTAAGCAATCGATACCAAGTTGCGTAAAAATATGAACTATACATATTTATGCTAATTAGCTGTTTTGAGGTTATTGGAGATGTCATATAGCCGTAACGACAGTGTATTTGGAAAAATTTCACAATCTTATATTAAGGTGTAGAATCGATTTTTTAGTACATATGCACTAAGTAATCTATACCAAGTTGCGTAAAAATATGAACTATACATATTTATGCTAATTAACCGTTTTGAGGTTATTGGAGTTGTCATATAGCCATAACGACAGTGTATTTGGAAAAATTTCACAATCTTATATTAAGGTGTAGAATCCATTTTTTAGTACATATACATTAAGCAATCGATACCAAGTTGCGTAAAAATATGAACTTTACATATTTATGCTAATTAGCAGTTTTAAGGTTATTTGAGTTATCATATAGCCATAACGACAGTGTATTTGGAAAAATTTCACAATCTTATATTAAGGTGTAGAATCGATTTTGTATTACATATGCACTAAGTAGTCGATGTTAGTACATATACAATAAGCACTAGATACCAAGTTGCGTAAAAATATGAACTATACATATTTATGCTAATTAACCGTTTTGAGGTTATTGGAGTTGTCATATAGCCATAACGACAGTGTATTTGGAAAAATTTCACAATCTTATATTAAGGTGTAGAATCCATTTTTTAGTACATATACACTAAGCACTAGATACCAAGTTGCGTAAAAATATGAACTATACATATTTATGCTAATTAGCTGTTTTGAGGTTATTGGAGTTGTCATATAGCCATAACGACAGTGTATTTGGAAAAATTTCACAATCTTATATTAAGGCGTAGAATCGGTTTTTTAGTACAGATGCACTAAGCAATCGATACCAAGTTGCGTAAAAATATGAACTATACATATTTATGCTAATTAGCCGTTTTGAGGTTATTGGAGATGTCATATAGCCGTAACGACAGTGTATTTGGAAAAATTTCACAATCTTATATTAAGGTGTAGAATCGATTTTTTAGTACATATGCACTAAGCAATCGATACCAAGTTGCGTAAAAATATGAACTATACATATTTATGCTAATTAGCTGTTTTGAGGTTATTGGAGTTGTCATATAGCCATAACGACAGTGTATTTGGAAAAATTTCACAATCTTATATTAAGGTGTAGAATCGATTTTTTAGTACATATGCACTAAGTAACCGATACCAAGTTGCGTAAAAATATGAACTATACATATTTATGCTAATTAGCTGTTTTGAGGTTATTGGAGTTGTCATATAGCCATAACGACAGTGCGTTTGGAAAAATTTCACAATCTTATATTAAGGTGTAGAATCGATTTTTTAGTACATATGCACTAAGCAATCTATACCAAGTTGCGTAAAAATATGAACTATACATATTTATGCTAATTAACCGTTTTGAGGTTATTGGAGTTGTCATATAGCCATAACGACAGTGTATTTGGAAAAATTTCACAATCTTATATTAAGGTGTAGAATCGATTTTTTAGTACAGATGCACTAAGCAATCTATACCAAGTTGCGTAAAAATATGAACTATACATATTTATGCTAATTAACCGTTTTGAGGTTATTGGAGTTGTCATATAGCCATAACGACAGTGTATTTGGAAAAATTTCACAATCTTATATTAAGGTGTAGAATCGATTTTTTAGTACACATGCACTAAGCAATCGATACCAAGTTGCGTGAAAATATGAAATATACATATTTATGCTAATTAACCGTTTTGAGGTTATTGGAGATGTCATATAGCCGTAACGACAGTGTATTTGGAAAAATTTCACAATCTTATATTAAGGTGTAGAATCCATTTTTTAGTACATATGCACTAAGCAATCGATACCAAGTTGCGTAAAAATATGAACTATACATATTTATGCTAATTAGCTGTTTTGAGGTTATTGGAGATGTCATATAGCCGTAACGACAGTGTATTTGGAAAAATTTCACAATCTTATATTAAGGTGTAGAATCGATTTTTTAGTACATATGCACTAAGCACTCGATACCAAGTTGCGTAAAAATATGAACTATACATATTTATGCTAATTAGCTGTTTTGAGGTTATTGGAGTTGTCATATAGCCATAACGACAGTGCGTTTGGAAAAATTTCACAATCTTATATTAAGGTGTAGAATCCATTTTTTAGTACATATACATTAAGCACTCGATACCAAGTTGCGTAAAAATATGAACTATACATATTTATGCTAATTAGCTGTTTTGAGGTTATTGGAGTTGTCATATAGCCATAACGACAGTGCGTTTGGAAAAATTTCACAATCTTATATTAAGGTGTAGAATCGATTTTTTAGTACATATGCACTAAGCAATCGATACCAAGTTGCGTAAAAATATGAACTATACATATTTATGCTAATTAACCGTTTTGAGGTTATTGGAGTTGTCATATAGCCATAACGACAGTGTATTTGGAAAAATTTCACAATCTTATATTAAGGTGTAGAATCGATTTTTTAGTACATATGCACTAAGCAATCGATACCAAGTTGCGTAAAAATATGAACTATACATATTGATGCTAATTACCGTTTTGAGGTTATTGGAGTTGTCATATAGCCATAACGATAGTGTATTTGGAAAAATTTCACAATCTTATATTAAGGTGTAGAATCGATTTTTTAGTACATATGCACTAAGCAATCGATACCAAGTTGCGTAAAAATATTAACTATACATATTTATGCTAATTAGCGGTTTTGAGGTTATTGGAGTTGTCATATAGCCGTAACGACAGTGTATTTGGAAAAATTTCACAATTTTATATTAAGGCGTAGAATCGATTTTTTAGTACATATGCACTAAGCAATCGATACCAAGTTGCGTAAAAATATGAACTATACATATTTATGCTAATTAACCCGTCTGAGGTTATTGGAGTTGTCATATAGCCATAACGACAGTGTATTTGGAAAAATTTCACAATCTTATATTAAGGTGTAGAATCGATTTTGTAGTACATATGCACTAAGCAATCGATACCAAGTTGCGTAAAAATATGAACTATACATATTTATGCTAATTAACCGTTTTGAGGTTATTGGAGATGTCATATAGCCGTAACGACAGTGTATTTGGAAAAATTTCACAATCTTATATTAAGGTGTAGAATCGATTTTTTAGTACATATGCACTAAGCAATCGATACCAAGTTGCGTAAAAATATGAACTATACATATTTATGCTAATTAGCTGTTTTGAGGTTATTGGAGATGTCATATAGCCGTAACGACAGTGTATTTGGAAAAATTTCACAATCTTATATTAAGGTGTAGAATCGATTTTTTAGTACACATGCACTAAGCAATCTATACCAAGTTGCGTAAAAATATGAACTATACATATTTATGCTAATTAACCGTTTTGAGGTTATTGGAGTTGTCATATAGCCATAACGACAGTGTATTTGGAAAAATTTCACAATCTTATATTAAGGTGTAGAATCGATTTTTTAGTACATATGCACTACGCAATAGATACCAAGTTGCGTAAAAATATGAACTATACATATTTATGCTAATTAGCTGTTTTGAGGTTATTGGAGTTGTCATATAGCCATAACGACAGTGTATTTGGAAAAATTTCACAATCTTATATTAAGGTGTAGAATCGATTTTGTAGTACATATGCACTAAGAAATCGATGCCATATAGCCATAACGACAGTGTATTTGGAAAAATTTCACAATCTTATATTAAGGTGTAGAATCCATTTTTTAGTACATATACAATAAGCACTAGATACCAAGTTTCGTAAAAATATGAACTTTACATATTTATGCTAATTAACCCTTTTGAGGTTATTGGAGTTGTCATATAGCCATAACGACAGTGTATTTGGAAAAATTTCACAATCTTATATTAAGGTGTAGAATCCATTTTTTAGTACATATACAATAAGCACTAGATACCAAGTTTCGTAAAAATATGAACTTTACATATTTATGCTAATTAGCTGTTTTGAGGTTATTGGAGTTGTCATATAGCCATAACGACAGTGTATTTGGAAAAATTTCACAATCTTATATTAAGGTGTAGAATCGATTTTGTAGTACATATGCACTAAGTAGCCGATACCAAGTTGCGTAAAAATATGAACTATACATATTTATGCTAATTAGCTGTTTTGAGGTTATTGGAGTTGTCATATAGCCGTAACGACAGTGTATTTGGAAAAATTTCACAATCTTATATTTAGGTGTAGAATCGATTTTTTAGTACATATGCACTAAGTAACCGATACCAAGTTGCGTAAAAATATGAACTTTACATATTTATACTAATTAGCTGTATTGAGGTTATTGGAGTTGTCATATAGCCATAACGACAGTGCGTTTGGAAAAATTTCACAATCTTATATTAAGGTGTAGAACCGATTTTTTAGTACATATGCACTAAGCAATCTATACCAAGTTGCGTAAAAATATGAACTATACATATTTATGCTAATTAACCGTTTTGAGGTTATTGGAGTTGTCATATAGCCATAACGACAGTGTATTTGGAAAAATTTCACAATCTTATATTAAGGTGTAGAATCGATTTTTTAGTACAGATGCACTAAGCAATCTATACCAAGCTGCGTAAAAATATGAACTATACATATTTGTGCTAATTAACCGTTTTGAGGTTATTGGAGTTGTCATATAGCCATAACGACAGTGTATTTGGAAAAATTTCACAATCTTATATTAAGGTGTAGAATCCATTTTTTAGTACATATACATTAAGCACTCGATACCAAGTTGCGTAAAAATATGAACTATACATATTTATGCTAATTAGCTGTTTTGAGGTTATTGGTGTTTTCATATAGCTATAACGGCAGTGCGTTTGGAAAAATTTCACATTCTTATATTAAGGTGTAGAATCCATTTTTTAGTACATATACATTAAGCACTCGATACCAAGTTGCGTAAAAATGTGAACTATACATATTTATGCTAATTAGCTGTTTTGAGGTTATTGGTGTTTTCATATAGCTATAACGGCAGTGCGTTTTGAAAAATTTCACATTCTTATATTAAGGTGTAGAATCCAGTTTTTAGTACATATACATTAAGCACTCGATACCAAGTTGCGTAAAAATATGAACTATACATATTTGTGCTAATTAACCGTTTTGAGGTTATTGGAGTTGTCATATAGCCATAACGACAGTGTATTTGGAAAAATTTCACAATCTTATATTAAGGTGTAGAATCCATTTTTTAGTACATATACATTAAGCACTCGATACCAAGTTGCGTAAAAATATGAACTATACATATTTATGCTAATTAGCTGTTTTGAGGTTATTGGTGTTTTCATAAAGCCATAACGACAGTGTATTTGGAAAAATTTGACAATCTTATATTAAGGTGTAGAATTGATTTTTTAGTACATATGTACTAAGCAATCTATACCAAGTATGACACAATTTATGGCTTCAATGCAAAATATGATTCAAGAGATAATCAAATCTCAAAACCAAATGTTGCAAACTTTTTTAAGTAAAAAATGAGTGTATTGAACATTTGTTTATGGAATGCTAACGGTGTTAACCAACATAAATTGGAACTTATTAGATTTCTGGATGAAAATAGTATCGATGTAATGCTATTGTCCGAAACTCATCTTACGAACAAAAACAATTTCTTTATACCGGGATTTAGACTCTATGTTACAAACCACCCAGATGGAAAGGCACATGGAGGAACAGCAGTGTTGGTTAGAAAACGGTTAAATCACCACACATCAGAATCTTATGCCACAGCGCAATTACAAGCTACAACAATAACTATAAAAAATCGCTGCGGGGACTTAAATCTGACGGCTATATACTGCCCACCTCGATTTAAAATTACAGACATACAATTCAAAGACTTTTTTGAATCACTAGGCCATAGATTTATAGCAGGTGGAGATTACAATGCAAAGCACACGTATTGGGGCTCACGGCTAATTAATCCGAAAGGACGACAGTTGTACTACACTATTATGAATAAGCATAATAAGCTGGATATAATATCTCCTGGTAAGCCGACATACTGGCCCAGTGATAGAAGAAAAATACCAGACTTAATAGATTTTGCTGTAGTCAAAAATATAGATAGATCTCTTATGACAGCTGATACATGTGCAGACTTGTCATCTGATCATTCTCCTGTAATAATAAAGTTATACGAACAGCCCATGATATTTGAGCCGAAAGTTTCTCTAACATCACATAAAACTAACTGGTTGAAATATAGAAAGTATATCAGCACCCACATCAATATTGATTGCAAAATAAATACAGGAAGAGAGATTGATGAAAATATAAGAGAAATTAATGACGTAATAACTAATGCAGCTGTATTGGCAACACCAAAAAGAAACAACAAACCTGTTGGTTTTAGAAAGATCACCAATAATGAAATAGAGAAACTTGTAAATGAGAAAAGGCGAGCTAGGCGGGAATGGCAGTTAAATCGATCCCCTTCAACTCTGCTTCAACTGAAATCTGCTGTACGAAAGTTAAAAAAAGCGCTTAAACGCGAAGAGGAACACAGCACTGAAAATTATATAAAGAATCTGTGTCCAAATTCTCGCAAGCAAAACTCTCTTTGGAAAGCACAAAAGTCTTTCAAGCCACCAGTAGATTCCAACATGCCTCTAAGACAGTTGAATGGTAATTGGGCACGTAGTGATGAGGATAAGGCAAATTGCTTTGCAAATCACCTAGAAAAGGTATTTCAACCCAATTGCCCAAAGAACAACTTTGAGTTGCCAACCTTGCCCAATACCGCAAACAAGTCGCATGTGTCTATTAGGACTTCTACTTCTGAAGTTACTAGAATAATAAAAGAACTTAACCCCAAAAAATCACCAGGACATGATAATATTACCCCAAAAATGCTAATTGAGTTACCAAATATTGCCGTAAGGGTGCTCTCTTTGCTCTTCAATGCAATTCTTAATCTCGGATACTATCCAAATTCATGGAAAAAGTCGCAGATCATCTTGATAGACAAACCTGGGAAAGACTTAACACAGCCGTCTTCATACAGACCAATCAGTCTTCTACCCTGTCTTTCAAAGATATTTGAAAAATTGTTACTATCAAAGATGACTCCTTTCCTCCACGAAAATAATATAATACCAACGCACCAATTTGGGTTTCGTGAAAAACATAGCACGATTGAGCAAGTAAATAGAATTACTGGCGAAATAAGAAGGGCATTTGAGCACAGAGAGTACTGTTCGGCTATATTTCTAGACGTGGCTCAGGCGTTTGATAAGGTATGGCATGAGGGCCTTTTATACAAGATTAAAAATATTCTACCTCCAGAATTATATAAAACATTGGAATCTTATTTAAAAAATAGAAAATTTATCGTAAAAGTGGGAGATTTCATATCTGATGAAAGACACATAAGGGCTGGTGTACCCCAGGGCAGTGTTCTAGGCCCAACACTATACATCATTTATACAGCAGATCTTCCATCATCTAACAATGTATTAACTTCTACTTTTGCGGACGACACAGCTATAGTGAGCCGTAACAAATGCCACATAATAGCATCAAGAATATTAGACGAGCACTTAAGGTTTGTCGAAGAATGGCTAGCCAACTGGCGTATAAAGGTAAATGAACAAAAGTGTAAGCATGTTACATTTTCGCTTAGACCAAAAATGTGTCCGGCAGTAAAAATGAACAATATTTTAGTACCCCAAGCGAATGAAGTAACTTATCTTGGTATTCACCTAGATAGAAGACTTACGTGGAGAAAACATATATCTAGTAAAATAACTTGCATGAAGATAAGAGCTGCAAATTTAAATTGGCTATTAAATAAGAACTCCAAACTTAGCCTAGACAACAAGGTGCTTTTATATAATGCGGTCATAAAGCCGATTTGGATGTATGGCATTCAACTGTGGGGTACGACCTGTGCAACTAATATAGACATAATACAAAGGTTCCAATCAAAAATGCTTAGATCAATCACGTGTTCACCATGGTACATGCGTAATGAAAATATCCATAAAAACCTTCGTATTTCTATGGTAAGGAAAGAAGTAGAAGACAGCAGAATTAAATATATATGTAAACTCCGTGATCACCCAAACCCTTTGGCTAATGCTTTGGTACATTCCTGCAATCAAACACGCCTTAAAAGAAGAGATATGCCCGCGTACTGAGGAGCAATATATCACCAAAACAGCTCAATCATTTGCTTGAGTGTGTATAGTTTTAAATAGGTTTAAGATTTTATTACTTATTGTTAGGCTTTCAAAACAAAAAGCAGATTCAATAAATAAAAAGATATTGAAACAAAAAAAAAAAAAAAGTTGCGTAAAAATATGAACTATACATATGTATGCTAATTGACCGTTTTGAGGTTATTGGAGTTGTCATATAGCCATAACGACAGTGTATTTGGAAAAAATTCACAATCTTATATTAAGGTGTAGAATCGATCTTTTAGTACAGATGCACTAAGCAATCTATACCAAGTTGCGTAAAAGTATGAACTATACATATATACATATGCTAATTAGCCGTTTTAAGGTTTTTGGAGTTATCATATAGCCGTAATGACAGTGTATTTGGAAAAATTTCACAATCTTATATTAAGTTGTAGAATCGATTTTTTAGTACATATGCACTAAATAATCGATACCAAGTTGCGCAAAAATATTAGCTTTACATATTTATGCTAATTAACCCTTTTGAGGTTATTGGAGTTGTCATATAGCCATAACGACAGTAAATTTGGAAAAATTTCACAATCTTATATTAAGTTGTGGAATCGATTTTTTAGTACATATGCACTAAGCACTCGATACCAAGTTGCGTAAAAATATGAACTATACATATTTATGCTAATTAGCTGTTTCGAGGTTATTGGAGATGTCATATAGCCGTAACGATAGTGTATTTGGAAAAATTTCACAATCTTATATTAAGGTGTAGAATCCATTTTTTAGTACATATACATTAAGCACTCGATACCAAGTTGCGTAAAAATATGAACTGTACATATTTATGCTAATTAGCTGTTTTGAGGTTTTTGGAAATGTCATATAGCCGTAACGACAGTGTATTTGGAAAAATTACACAATCTTATATTAAGGTCTAGAATCCATTTTTTAGTACATAAACATTAAGCAATCGATACCAAGTTGCGTAAAAATATGAACTATACATATTTATGCTAACTAACCGTTTTGAGGTTATTGGAGTTGTCATATAGCCATAACGACAGTGTATTTGGAAAAATTTCACAATCTTATATTAAGGCGTAGAATTGATTTTTTAGTACAGATGCACTAAGCAGCCGATACCAAGTTGCGTAAAAATATGAACTATACATATTTATGCTAATTAACCGTTTTGAGGTTATTGGAGATGTCATATAGGCGTAACGACAGTGTATTTGGAAAAATTTCACAATCTTATATTAAGGTGTAGAATCCATTTTTTATTACATATGCACTAAATAATCGATACCAAGTTGCGTAAAAATATGAACTATACATATTTATGCTAACTAACCGTTTTGAGGTTATTGGAGTTGTCATATAGCCATAACGACAGTGTATTTGGAAAAATTTCACAATCTTATATTAAGGCGTAGAATTGATTTTTTAGAACAGATGCACTAAGCAGCCGATACCAAGTTGCGTAAAAATATGAACTATACATATTTATGCTAATTAACCGTTTTGAGGTTATTGGAGATGTCATATAGGCGTAACGACAGTGTATTTGGAAAAATTTCACAATCTTATATTAAGGTGTAGAATCCATTTTTTAGTACATATACATTAAGCACTCGATACCAAGTTGCGTAAAAATATGAACTATACATATTTATGCTAATTAGCTGTTTTGAGGTTATTGGAGATGTCATATAGCCATAACGACAGTGTATTTGGAAAAATTTCACAATCTTATATTAAGGTGTAGAATCCATTTTTTAGTACATATACATTAAGCACTCGATACAAAGTTGCGTAAAAATATGAACTATACATATTTATGCTAATTAACCGTTTTGAGTTGTCATATAGCCATAACGACAGTGCGTTTGGAAAAATTTCACAATCTTATATTAAGGTGTAGAACCGATTTTTTGGTACAGATTCACTAAGCAATCTATACCAAGCTGCGTAAAATTATGAACTATACATATTTATGCTAATTAACCGTTTTGAGATTATTGGAGATGTCATAAAGCCGTAACAACAGTGTATTTGGATAAATTTCACAATCTTATATTAAGGCGTAGAATCGATTTTTAAGTACATATGCACGTAGCAATCGATACCAAGTTGCGTAAAAATATGAACTGTACATATTTATGCTTATTAGCTGTTTTGAGGTTATTAGAGTTGTCATATAGCCATAACGACAGTGCGTTTGAAAAAATTTCACAATCTTATAATAAGTTGTAGAATCGATCTTTTAGTACAGATGCACCAAGTAGCAGATACCAAGTTGCGTAAAAATACGAACTGTACATATTTATGCTAATTAACCGTTTTGAGGTTATTGGAGTTGTCATATAGCCATAACGACAGTGTATTTGGAAAAATTTCACAGTCTTATATTAAGGTGTAGAATCCATTTTTTAGTACATATACAATAAACACTCGATGCCAAGTTGCGTAAAAATATGAACTGTACATATTTATGCTAATTAGCTGTTTTGAGGTTTTTGGAGATGTCATATAGCCGTAACGACAGTGTATTTGGAAAAATTTCACAATCTTATATTAAGGTGTAGAATCGATATTTTAGTACACATGCACTAAGTAATCTATACCAAGCTGCGTAAAAATATGAACTATACATATATATGCTAATTAGCCGTTTTCAGGTTTTTGGAGTTATCATATAGCCGTAACGACAGTGTATTTGGAAAAATTTCACAATCTTATATTAAGGTGTAGAATCCATTTTTTAGTACATATACAATAAGCACTAGATACCAAGTTTCGTAAAAATATGAACTTTACATATTTATGCTAATTAGCTGTTTTGGGGTTATTGGAGTTTTCATATAGCCATAACGACAGTGTATTTGGAAAAATTTCACAATCTTATATTAAGGTGTAGAATCGATTTTGTAGTACATATGCACTAAGAAATCGATGCCATATAGCCATAACGACAGTGTATTTGGAAAAATTTCACAATCTTATATTAAGGTGTAGAATCCATTTTTTAGTACATATACAATAAGCACTAGATACCAAGTTTCGTAAAAATACGAACTGTACATATTTATGCTAATTAACCGTTTTGAGGTTATTGGAGTTGTCATATAGCCATAACGACAGTGTATTTGGAAAAATTTCACAATCTTATATTAAGGTGTAGAATCTATTTTTTAGTACATATACAATAAGCACTAGATACCAAGTTTCGTAAAAATATGAACTTTACATATTTATGCTAATTAGCTGTTTTGGGGTTATTGGAGTTTTCATATAGCCATAACGACAGTGTATTTGGAAAAATTTCACAATCTTATATTAAGGTGTAGAATCGATTTTGTAGTACATATGCACTAAGAAATCGATGCCAAGTTGCGTAAAAATATGAACTATACATATTTATGCTTATTAGCCGTTTTGAGGTTATTGGAGATGTCATATAGCCGTAACGACAGTGTATTTGGAAAAATTTCACAATCTTATATTAAGGTGTAGAATCGATTTTGTAGTACATATGCACTAAGTAGCCGATACCAAGTTGCGTAAAAATATGAACTATACATATTTATGTTAATTAGCTGTTTTGAGGTTATTGGAGTTGTCATATAGCCGTAACGACAGTGTATTTGGAAAAATTTCACAATCTTATATTAAGGTGTAGAATCGATTTTTTAGTACATATGCACTAAGTAACCGATACCAAGTTGCGTAAAAATATGAACTTTACATATTTATACTAATTAGCTGTATTGAGGTTATTGGAGTTGTCATATAGCCATAACGACAGTGTATTTGGAAAAATTTCACAATCTTATATTAAGGTGTAGAACCGATTTTTTAGTACATATGCACTAAGCAATCTATACCAAGTTGCGTAAAAATATGAACTATACATATTTATGCTAATTAACCGTTTTGAGGTTATTGGAGTTGTCATATAGCCATAACGACAGTGTATTTGGAAAAATTTCACAATCTTATATTAAGGTGTAGAATCGATTTTTTAGTACAGATGCACTAAGCAATCTATACCAAGCTGCGTAAAAATATGAACTATACATATTTATGCTAATTAACCGTTTTGAGGTTATTGGAGTTGTCATATAGCCATAACGACAGTGTATTTGGAAAAATTTCACAATCTTATATTAAGGCGTAGAATCGATTTTTTAGTACAGATGCACTAAGCAATCTATACCAAGATGCGTAAAAATATGAACTATACATATATATGCAAATTAGCCGTTTTAAGGTTATTGGAGTTATCATATAGCCGTAACGACAGTGTATTTGGAAAAATTTCACAATCTTATATCAAGGCGGAGAATCGATATTTTAGTACACATGCACTAAGCAATCGATACCAAGTTGCGTAAAAATATGAACTATACATATTTATGCTAATTAACCGTTTTGAGGTTATTGGAGTTGTCATATAGCCATAACGACAGTTTATTTGGAAAAATTTCACAATCTTATATTAAGGCGTAGAATCGATTTTTTAGTACAGATGCACTAAGCAATCTATACCAAGCTGCGTAAAAATATGAACTATATATATTTATGCTTATTAGCCGTTTTGAGGTTATTGAAGATGTCATATAGCCGTAACGACAGTGTATTTGGAAAAAATTCACAGTCTCATATTAAGGTGTCAAATATATTTTTTAGTACATATACATTAAGCACTCGGTACCAAGTTGCGTAAAAATATGAACTATACATATTTATGAAAATTAACCGTTTTGAGGTTATTGGAGTTGTCATATAGCCATAACGACAGTGTATTTGGAAAAATTTCACAATCTTATATTAAGGTGTAGAATCGATTTTGTAGTACATATGCACTAAGTAGCCGATACCAAGTTGCGTAAAAATATGAACTATACGTATTTATGCTAATTAGCTGTTTTGAGGTTATTGGAGATGTCATATAGCCGTAACGACAGTGTATTTGGAAAAATTTCACAATCTTATATTAAGGTGTAGAATCCATTTTTTAGTACATATACATTAAGCAGTCGATACCAAGTTGCGTAAAAATATGAACTATACATATTTATGCTAATAGCTGTTTCGAGGTTATTGGAGATGTCATATAGCCGTAACGACAGTGTATTTGGAAAAATTTCACAATCTTATATTAAGGTGTAGAATCCATTTTTTAGTACATATACAATAAGCACTAGATACCAAGTTTCGTAACAATATGAACTATACATATATATGCAAATTAGCCGTTTTAAGGTTATTGGAGTTATCATATAGCCATAACGACAGTGTATTTGGAAAAATTTCACAATCTTATATTAAGGTGTAGAATCCATTTTTTAGTACATATACAATAAGCGCTAGATACCAAGTTTCGTAAAAATATGAACTATATATATTTATGCTTATTAGCCGTTTTGAGGTTATTGGAGATGTCATATAGCCGTAACGACAGTGTATTTGGAAAAATTTCACAATCTTATATTAAGGTGTAGAATCGATTTTTTAGTACATATGCACTAAGTAGCCGATACCAAGTTGCGTAAAAATATGAACTATACATATTTATGCTTATTAGCCGTTTTGAGGTTATTGGAGTTGTCATATAGCCATAACGACAGTGCGTTTGGAAAAATTTCGCAATCTTATATTAAGGTGTAGAATCGATTTTGTATTACATATGCACTAAGTAGCCGATACCAAGTTGCGTAAAAATATTAACTATACATATTTATGTTAATTAGCTGTTTTGAGGTTATTGGAGATGTCATATAGCCGTAACGACAGTGTATTTGGAAAAATTTCACAATCTTATATTAAGGTGTAGAATCCATTTTTTAGTACATATGCACTAAGTAGTCGATACCAAGTTGCGTAAAAATATGAACTATACATATTTATGCTAATTAGCTGTTTCGAGGTTATTGGAGATGTCATATAGCCGTAACGACAGTGTATTTGGAAAAATTTCACAATCTTATATTAAGGTGTAGAATCGATCTTTTAGTACAGATGCACTAAGCAATCTATACCAAGTTGCGTAAAAATATGAACTATACATATATATGCTAATTAGCCGTTTTAAGGTTTTTGGAGTTATCATATAGCCGTAACGACAGTGTATTTGGAAAAATTTCACAATCTTATATTAAGGCGGAGAATCGATATTTTAGTACACATGCACTAAGCAATCGATACCAAGTTGCGTGAAAATATGAACTATACATATTTATGCTAATTAACCGTTTGAGGTTATTGGAGATGTCATATAGCCGTAACGACAGTGTATTTGGAAAAATTTCACAATCTTATATTAAGGTGTAGAATCGATTTTTTAGTACATATGCACTAAGTAGCCGATACCAAGTTGCGTAAAAATATGAACTATACATATTTATGATAATTAACCGTTTTGAGGTTATTGGAGTTGTCATATAGCCATAACGACAGTGTATTTGGAAAAATTTCACAATCTTATATTAAGGTGTAGAATCGATTTTGTAGTACATATGCACTAAGCAATCGATACCAAGTTGCGTAAAAATATGAACTATACATATTTATGCTAATTAGCCGTTTTGAGGTTATTGGAGTTGTCATATAGCCATAACGACAGTGTATTTGGAAAAATTTCACAATCTTATATTAAGGTGTAGAATCGATTTTTTAGTACATATGCACTAAGAAATCGATACCAAGTTGCGTAAAAATATGAACTATACATATTTATACTAATTAGCTGTATTGAGGTTATTGGAGTTGTCATATAGCCGTAACGACAGTGTATTTGGAAAAATTTCACAATCTTATATTAAGGTGTAGAATCCATTTTTTAGTACATATGCACTAAGTAGTCGATACCAAGTTGCGTAAAAATATGAACTATACATATTTATGCTAATTAGCTGTTTTGAGGTTATTGGAGATGTCATATAGCCGTAACGACAGTGTATTTGGAAAAATTTCACAATCTTATATTAAGGTGTAGAATCGATTTTTTAGTACAGATGCACTAAGCAATCTATACCAAGTTGCGTAAAAATATGAACTATACATATTTATGCTAATTAGCCGTTTTAATGTTTTTGGAGATGTCATATAGCCGTAACGACAGTGTATTTGGAAAAATTTCACAATCTTATATTAAGGTGTAGAATCGATTTTTTAGTACAGATGCACTAAGCTCTCGATACCAAGTTGCGTAAAAATATGAAATATACATATTTATGATAATTAACCGTTTCGAGGTTATTGGAGATGTCATATAGCCATAACGACAGTGTATTTGGAAAAATTTCACAATCTTATATTAAGGCGTAGAATCGATTTTTTAGTACAGATGCACTAAGCAATCTATACCAAGCTGCGTAAAAATATGAACTGTACATATTTATGCTAATTAGCTGTTTTGAGGTTATTGGAGATGTCATATAGCCGTAACGACAGTGTATTTGGAAAAATTTCACAATCTTATATTAAGGTGTAGAATCGATTTTTTAGTACAGATGCACTAAGCTCTCGATACCAAGTTGCGTAAAAATATGAAATATACATATTTATGATAATTAACCGTTTCGAGGTTATTGGAGATGTCATGTAGCCGTAACGACAGCGTATTTGGAAAACTTTCACAATCTTATATTAAGGTGTAGAATCGATTTTTTAGTACAGATTCACTAAGCAATCTATACCAAGTTGCGTAAAAATATAAACTAGACATATATATGCCAATTAGCAGTTTTAAGGTTATTGGAGTTATCATATAGCCGTAACGACAGTGTATTTGGAAAAATTTCACAATCTTATATTAAGGCGGAGAATCGATATTTTAGTACACATGCACTAAGCAATCGATACCAAGTTGCGTAAAAATATGAACTATATATATTTATGCTAATTAACCGTTTTGAGGTTATTGGAGTTGTCATATAGCCATAACGACAGTGTATTTGGAAAAATTTCACAATCTTATATTAAGGTGTAGAATCGATTTTGTAGTACATATGCACTAAGAAGCCGATACCAAGTTGCGTAAAAATATGAACTCACATATTTATGTTAATTAGCGGTTTTGAGGTTATTGGAGTTGTCATATAGCCGTAACGACAGTGTATTTGGAAAAATTTCACAATCTTATATTAAGGTGTAGAATCGATTTTTTAGTACATATGCACTAAGTAACCGATACCAAGTTGCGTAAAAATATGAACTTTACATATTTATACTAATTAGCTCTATTGAGGTTATTGGAGTTGTCATATAGCCATAACGACAGTGCGTTTGGAAAAATTTCACAATCTTATATTAAGGTGTAGAACCGATTTTTTAGTACATATGCACTAAGCAATCTATACCAAGTGGCGTAAAAATATGAACTATACATATTTAAGCTAATTAACAGTTTTGAGGTTTTTGGAGTTGTCGTATAGCCATAACGACAGTGTATTTGGAAAAATTTCACAATCTTATATCTAGGCGGAGAATCGATATTTTAGTACACATGCACTAAGCAATCGATACCAAGCTGCGTAAAAATATGAACTATACATATTTATGCTAATTAACCGTTTTGAGGTTATTGGAGTTGTCATGTAGCCATAACGACAGTGTATTTGGAAAAATTTCACAATCTTATATTAAGGCGTGGAATCGATTTTTTAGTACAGATGCACTAAGCAATCTATACTAAGATGCGTAAAAATATGAACTATACATATATATGCAAATTACCCGTTTTAAGGTTATTGGACTTATCTTATAGCCGTAACGACAGTGTATTTGGAAAAATTTCACAATCTTGTATCTAGGCGGAGAATTGATATTTTAGTACACATGCACTAAACAATCGATACCAAGCTGCGTAACAATATGAACTATACATATTTATGCTAATTAACCGTTTTGAGGTTATTGGAGTTGTCATATAGCCATAACGACAGTGTATTTGGAAAAATTTCACAATCTTATATTAAGGCGTAGAATCGATTTTTTAGTACAGATGCACTAAGCAATCTATACCAAGCTGCGTAAAAATATGAACTATATATATTTATGCTTATTAGCCGTTTTGAGGTTATTGAAGATGTCATATAGCCGTAACGACAGTGTATTTGGAAAAAATTCACAATCTTATATTAAGGTGTCAAATATATTTTTTAGTACATATACATTAAGCACTCGGTACCAAGTTGCGTAAAAATATGAACTATACATATTTATGATAATTAACCGTTTTGAGGTTATTGGAGTTGTCATATAGCCATAACGACAGTAAATTTGGAAAAATTTCACAATCTTATATTAAGGTGTGGAATCGATTTTTTAGTACATATGCACCAGGTAATCGATACCAAATTGCGAAAAAATATGAACTATACATATTTATGCTAATCACCCGTTTGAGGTTATTGGAGTGTTCATATAGCCATAACGACAGTGTATTTGGAAAAATTTCACAATCTTATATTAAGGTGTAGAATCGATTTTGTAGTACATATGCACTAAGTAGCCGATACCAAGTTGCGTAAAAATATGAACTATACATATTTATGCTTATTAGCCGTTTTGAGGTTATTGGAGATGTCATATAGCCGTAACGACAGTGTATTTGGAAAAATTTCACAATATTACATTAAGGCGTAGAATCGATTTTTTAGTAAAGGGTGATTTTTTAAGAGCTTGATAACTTTTTAAAAAAAAAAAACGCATAAAATTTGCAAAATCTCATCGGTTCTTTATTTGAAACGTTAGATTGGTTCATGACATTTACTTTTTGAAGATAATTTCATTTAAATGTTGACCGCGGCTGCGTCTTAGGTGGTCCATTCGGAAAGTCCAATTTTGGGCAACTTTTTCGAGCATTTCGGCCGGAATAGCCAGAATTTCTTCGGAAATGTTGTCTTCCAAAGCTGGAATAGTTGCTGGCTTATTTCTGTAGACTTTAGACTTGACGTAGCCCCACAAAAAATAGTCTAAAGGCGTTAAATCGCATGATCTTGGTGGCCAACTTACGGGTCCATTTCTTGAGATGAATTGTTGTCCGAAGTTTTCCCTCAAAATGGCCATAGAATCGCGAGCTGTGTGGCATGTAGCGCCATCTTGTTGAAACCACATGTCAACCAAGTTCAGTTCTTCCATTTTTGGCAACAAAAAGTTTGTTAGCATCGAACGATAGCGATCGCCATTCACCGTAACGTTGCGTCCAACAGCATCTTTGAAAAAATACGGTCCAATGATTCCACCAGCGTACAAACCACACCAAACAGTGCATTTTTCGGGATGCATGGGCAGTTCTTGAACGGCTTCTGGTTGCTCTTCACCCCAAATGCGGCAATTTTGCTTATTTACGTAGCCATTCAACCAGAAATGAGCCTCATCGCTGAACAAAATTTGTCGCGAAACACATTTCGAACCGAACACTGATTTTGGTAATAAAATTCAATGATTTGCAAGCGTTGCTCGTTAGTAAGTCTATTCATGATGAAATGTCAAAGCATACTGAGCATCTTTCTCTTTGACACCATGTCTGAAATCCCACGTGATCTGTCAAATACTAATGCATGAAAATCCTAACCTCAAAAAAATCACCCGTTACATATGCACTAAGCAATCGATACCAAGTTGCGTAAAAATATGAACTATACATATTTATGCTAATTAACCGTTTTGAGGTTATTGGAGTTGTCATATAGCCATAACGACAGTATATTTGGAAAAATTTCACAATCTTATATTAAGGTGTAGAATAGATTTTTTAGTACGGATGCACTCAGCAATCTATACCAAGCTGCGTAAAAATATGAACTATATATATTTATGCTTATTAGCCATTTTGAGGTTATTGAAGATGTCATCTAGCCGTAACGACAGTGTATTTGGAAAAAATTCACAATCTTATATTAAGGTGTCGAATATATTTTTTAGTACATATACATTAAGCACTCGGTACCAAGTTGCGTAAAAATATGAACTATACATATTTATGCTAATTAACCGTTTTGAGGTTATTGGAGTTGCCATACAGCCATAACGACAGTGTATTTGGAAAAATTTCACAATCTTATATTAAGGCGTAGAATCAATTTTGTATTATATATGCACTAAGTAACCGATACCAAGTTGCAGAAAAATATGAACTTTACAAATTTATACTAATTAGCTGTTTTGAGGTTATTGGAGTTGTCATATAGCCATAACGACAGTGCGTTTGGAAAAATTTCACAATCTTATATTAAGGTGTAGAATCGATTTTGTATTACATATGCACTAAGTAGTCGATACCAAGTTGCGTAAAAATATGAACTATACATATTTATGCTAATTAGCTGTTTCGAGGTTATTGGAGATGTCATATAGCCGTAACGACAGTGTATTTGGAAAAATTTCGCAATCTTATATTAAGGTGTAGAATCGATTTTGTATTACATATGCACTAAGTAGTCGATACCAAGTTGCGTAAAAATATGAACTATACATATTTATGCTAATTAGCTGTTTCGAGGTTATTGGAGATGTCATATAGCCGTAACGACAGTGTATTTGGAAAAATTTCACAATCTTATATTAAGGTGTAGAATCCATTTTTTAGTACATATGCACTAAGTAGTCGATACCAAGTTGCGTAAAAATATGAACTATACATATTTATGCTAATTAGCTGTTTCGAGGTTATTGGAGATGTCATATAGCCGTAACGACAGTGTATTTGGAAAAATTTCACAATCTTATATAAAGGTGTACAATCGATCTTTCAGCACAGATGCACTAAGCAATCTATACCAAGTTGCGTAAAAATATGAACTATACATATATATGCTAATTAGCCCTTTTCAGGTTTTTGGAGTTATCATATAGCCGTAACGACAGTGTATTTGGAAAAATTTCACAATCTTATATTAAGGTGTAGAATCGATATTTTAGTACACATGCACTAAGCAATCGATACCAAGTTGCGTGAAAATATGAACTATACATATTTATGCTAATTAACCGTTTTGAGGTTATTGGAGATGTCATATAGCCGTAACGACAGTGTATTTGGAAAAATTTCACAATCTTATATTAAGGTGTAGAATTCATTTTTTAGTACATATGCACTAAGCACTAGATACCAAGTTTCGTAAAAATATGAACTATACATATTTATGCTAATTAACCGTTTTGAGGTTATTGGAGTTGTCATATAGCCATAACGACAGTGTATTTGGAAAAATTTCACAATCTTATATTAAGGTGTAGAATCGATTTTGTATTACATATGCACTAAGCAATCGATACCAAATTGCGTAAAAATAGGAACTTTACATATTTATGCTTATTAGCCATTTTGAGGTTATTGGAGATGTCATATAGCCGTAACGACAGTGTATTTGGAAAAATTTGACAATCTTATAATAAGGTGTAGAATCGATTTTTTAGTACATATGCACTAAGCAATCGATTCCAAGTTGCGTAAAAATATGAACTGTACATATTATTCTAATTAGCCGTTTTGAGGATATTGTTGTTGTCATATAGCCATAGCGACAGTGAATTTGGAAAAATTTCACAATCTTATATTAAGTTGTAGAATCGATTTTTTAGTACATATGCACTAAGCAAACGATAACAAGTTGCGCAAAAATATGAACTATACATATTTATGCTAATTAGCTGTTTTGAGGTTATTGGAGATGTCATATAGCCGTAACGACAGTGCGTTTGGAAAAATTTCGCAATCTTATATTAAGGTGTAGAATCGATTTTGTAGTACATATGCACTAAGTAGCCGATACCAAGTTTCGTAAAAATATGAACTATACATATTTATGCTAATTAACCGTTTTGAGGTTATTGGAGATGACATAAAGCCGTAACGATAGTGTATTTGGAAAAATTTCACAATCTTATATTAAGGTGTAGAATCCATTCTTTAGTACATATACATTAAGCACTCGATACCAAGTTGCGTAAAAATACGAACTATACATATTTATGCTAATTAGCTGTTTCGAGGTTGTTGGTGTTTTCATATAGCTATAAC